>NW_007738779.1:0-37708 GCF_000696425.1 Galeopterus variegatus
GGGAAAATGTGAAATTATGGAAACGAGGCGTGAAGATAAGAAGAAATATTTTCAAAGAATGTTGAGATAGTGGAGGGGCCAAAGGCCAATGAGTTAGAAATCCCAATGGTATTAAAATATAATTACGAGTAGGCACGAGATCAAGCCAGTTGGAAAGAAAAAAGATTGTGCCAGTGAGTTGGCGGTTTCAATTAGTTGTGTCAGATGTAGTAAAGCAGCTTTGACTTATATACCTTTATTCATTTAATACATATTTATTGCATGCCTTCTATGCGCCAGACACTATTCTAGGTAATTGAGATACATCAATTAGAAAACAGAAAACAAAACACAGATCCATGCCCACTTCTCATGACAGGGCAGCTGGCTTGTCCCAGAATGAATGATCTAAGAGAATGAGAGAGAGCAACTGATGTGGAAACTGCAAGCTCTGCTATAACCAAATTTCAGAAGTGGTATTCTATCACTTCAGTCACTTGTAGATACTGGGGATAGAGCAGTTAGCAAAGAAGTAAATATCCCAGCCGTCTTTTAGGAGATTTGGGAGGCACGTGGGCCTAGAGATGTACACTCAGTTATGGTAGCATCAGGGCAGAAAAATAAGAGCAGAGACAGTCAAAGCACTTTCCTCAGACAGGGGTCAATTTGGGGAATGAGAGGTCTTGGTCAAGAATACTCTACAGCCTTAGGGATTCAGTAACCAGATCTTAAGATTCAGAAGGCTGAATTTCTGAAGGCTAGGAATTGTCAACGGATGGCACAAATACGAACAAGGACTTATTGTGTAGGCCCTGCCCCTGCCTGCGTGCACAATGGGAAATGCTGCCCTGACACGGGGGTGAGAAAACCCCTCACCCCTAACTACAGGTTATGGTCAGGCATAAGCTGTTTGAGAACAAAGCCTTTCTCTGTGTCCCTACTGCCTAGGACAGGGTCTAACACATCGTAGATACATGATCCATTTCACATAGTAGATGCTCAACCAATATTTGGTGAACGAATGAATCAATGAATGAGATTCAAGGATTTCTACACAACATGTTTCAGCTGCATCAGAGAAGAGCCAAGAATGGACAGGAAAGATCTGTCCAGGTGGGGGTCTCTATTCATTGATTTTACTAAGTGAATGACGGGAGCTAGGGCAACTCTACTGAAACTCACTGACTTTCTGTCTGGGAGGTCTAGTGAGACAAAGTACTAAAATGTAAAAGTGAGCTGTTACTATCTATTTAATTTAATTTTATTTAAACTGTATTTATTGACTTCTTCAAGGCTGGCCCTGGTGAACACATGGAGTGGGAGCTGGCAAAAGCCACAGCTGTGCCCTTTGGATGAAGTTGCTTGGAGGCTGCATGGGAGAAGAGGGTCTTGATGGCCCCCAGGCCAGCAAGACCACTAGCAGGGTCCCCGTGGATGCACATAGGAGAGAAGAGCCATAGACAGCTGAAAAAAGGAGCCACTCAGAGGCCAGTGAGTCATCGCAAGGGACCAGCACATGGCCCGTTCCATGGGAAGTTTTTGGAGTGCGGGTGGTCAGGGAGACAGGCCCACCAGGGGAACACTGGGGCACAGCACGGACAGCTGATTTGCCCTCCAATCGGCACAGGACCACTCAGTGGAGACTGGCCTGGAGTGTAGACTGCAGGGGATGCAGTTTGCTGAAGGGACTCAGGCGCAGACCGGAGTTTCCACACAACCCGGGTGTACCAGACCTCACAAGACCCAGAAGTGCTTGCAAGGTCAACAATTAAAACCTGAGCCATACAAATAGCCTTCCCCAGGGAATCAGCAGCAAAGCAGCAATTTGGGTCAAACACAGGGCTCCAGTGCTGGTTCCCTTAGGAAGTTCCCCCGTTTTAGAAGTAAACAGAGGACAACAAATTAGTTCAAATGCAGAGCTGAAGTGATGGGAACAGCGAATCATCCAAAACAGGACTGAAAGAAGAAACAAACAACCCACAGATCAGAGACAAATTTCTGATATTAACCAGTAAAGAGCTAACACCACCAAAGAACACCTATGAAACCTAGAATGGCCGGAAGCCCCCTGGCTCCCAAGCTGGGATGGGGAGAGGGCCAAGGACTTCAGCCACACACCCCAATGACCGCATCCAGCGATGACCACCGGGTCACCGCCGGAAGCGACTCAGGCTCTCAAGCCAGTATGGGGGATTGCCAAGGGCCTCAGACATGCCCAGACCAGCGACAACCACATAGCCACTGCCGAAGTGCTCTGGGCTCCTGAGATGGGGTGGTGGCAGCTCAGGGCCTCAGTCACGTGCTCCCGATGTCCGTACCCAGTCAAGTGACCACCGAGCCACCACCGCTGCTGGATGCCCCCTTGGCTTCCCTGCCGGAGTGATGGGGGTGCCACAGGTCTTGATCACAACCCCCTCCTTCCTTCTCTTCCTATCCTATCCCCCTTCCCCTCTCCCCATTTTCCCCCCAACTGCTCTGCAAACACATCTTAGAAAGTAAAATAATAATAATAAAAATTAATAATTTTTTAAAGAAAGTAAAAGTTACTTTGCCAAAATTTTTCTTAAAACTATATTTATTAATAATGTTCACATAAATATGTTGCAACGAGATTGGGAACCTATTACCTAGAGCCATTAATTTTAGGATTTCTTGACTATAGCTCCTAAAAATAATTGACATATTGAAATATAGTTTTCATACTCCTCTAGCTCTAACCTTTGTAAACTAAATATGCCAGAAATACTAACTACACCACATTTGATATCCAATTATCATCTTCAGAAATAATTCCCCAAAAAGATTGCCTTACAGCTAGTGAAATGATGTGCTATTGTCCTGAGTTTACGCATCCTGATTGGAACTTTCCTTACAAAACAGGAGATTACATTTTGAAACAAATCAAAAAAACTTAAAACCTTTTCAGTAAACTTTTGAATAAAATAAACACTGATTACTGCTTGATTTTCGATATAGCTCTGATATTTGGCGATTTTTTTTTTTTTTGGATTCCACATTTCTCAATGTGTAATCACCTGATTACAAGCAATACTGTTATTAGTACCTATGTTAGTTAAGGTTCTATGAGTAGCAAATACCAAAAAAAGACTTCTGTAGAAAAGATTAACCATGGCAAAAGCTTGGGAAGGATAAAGTGGAAGGAGCAGCAGAAGACAGGAAGAGCTCTGAGACTACCCACAGGAAGGATGTCTGTGAAAGCAGAGGGGGAAGAAAGAAGGATTAGATGGGAAGACTTTCAAACTGTCCCACAGTTCAAAGGTTTCTGACAGGTTGATGGGGATACTATGAGCCAAAGTTGCCTGTTAGAAGAGTCCCCCATCCCAAAAGAAGAGACCTGCACTGGTACCCACTAACTGCACTAGTACCCCCCAGTCAGTGATTATCTGCAAGCAGTCTGAGGGAACCATGGCTTTGGTGCAAATGCAATGGTAGATTCAGAGGGGCAGCAGCTGGGGCTGTCAGTCAACTATGCTCCCCACAGCAGGATATTCAAGTGGCACATTTTCATAGTCACAACAGTCCATCTTTGTACTGCATGGATCTACTTCTCCATGCAGGTCCAGAGAACAGTTCCTCCCTCATTCCTGAGGGCCTCTGTTCATGAAGGGAAACTTTACAGGGGAAGGACAAGGGACGAACTGCAGCCCCCGTTGCTGCATTTGATCTTTGGGCCAGAACTGGTAATTATTCTCTTTCTTTTCCACTACCCATTTTAAATTTCCCTCACCCTCACTTATTATCTCAACAGGTCTTGAAGGCTTACCTTGTCATGTGAACCCAACCTTTATTCCTGAGGGGTTCCAACCCTTGGCGATGACATTATCCATTCACAGTTAAATGGAGCAAGAGAGTACCAGGAGGCACCCAGGTAGATTACCTGGTTCCACGTGTATTTCTCCCTGATCCATTGTATGAATGCAGTTCTACTTTCTCCTACTGATCATAATCAGTAATTTCTGGCACAATGTACATTCCTCTTCTTGCCTGCTGGTTTCTAAACGCCAGTGCTCGTTGTTCATAAGTTGTTATGAATGCCAATGCTTGTAGTTCAATGCTTGTTGTTCAAACCCCTGCTGTAAACCTTGTGGGCCACTGTGATGGAAAGTAGGCACTTTCCTTCTTCCACCCTGGTTCCAGATCTCATTTTTCCAGCTAGGTCCAAAGCCCAATAGAGAGGTCTTTGGTTTAATACACATACTGTATCATGGACGATGGCATGTGGAGTGTACTAACATTAATAAAGCAAATGTATTTCACCGGGCCTAGCTTCCAAAGCCCTCTAGTTTCAGGTATAGCCTAACCTTTAAAATTTACATATAGAAATGTCAAGCTTGCAAAAGACAGGAAACTTTCCCCAGGCTAAAGTCTCTGTTGTAGATGAAGAATTGTAACACAGCAGAATTGCTGGCTCAAGGACAGATGTCCTTGGTAAACCTAGTGATTGATATCTTAAGAAAGTTGCTTGATTTTTGTGTAAAAATGCTAAGTAAATTGCTGTAAGAAAAGACAGTGTTTGCTAAGAACAAGCTTTTGTTGGTGGATTGACTTAACCTTTTGCAAATTGCATTATGGAATGTCACTTTGTTTATTTCACTGATGTAACTAGTTTCCATTTGTTAAAACTATACTTAGCCATAATTCTGCCCATATCCTTGTGTTCTTTGTAATGATTAAATCAACTGAATTTTCTTGTGAAACTTCCTTGTGTTTACAATAAAAGGGAGAGGCTAACTTTGAATCGCTGCTGTCACATTCAGTTTTCTCTTCCTAATAGGGAAATTACTGAAGTGCAGTTCTTCCGGGCCTCTCAATGCATACATAGGGCTTTGAGTAATTGTGTAATTCTTTTTTTGTCTCTGTTACGCCGGGGGAAGTGTAAAAATGGCACCCAATTTTCACAGTGTTGTTTTTGATTGGTGCTTTAGCTTTGTTCTGTGAGGCCAGTTGCTTCCAGATGGTGCAGTATGTGATGTGATCTGTGGATCCCCTCTTCATGGACCCATTTCTGCACCTCTTCTACGGTGAAACTGCTACCATGTTCCAATGCTGTGCTGTGTGAGATTCTATGCTTGTGGATCAGGCACCCCAATAGCCCCCAGATAATGGTTCTTAATGAGGCTGTTCAGGCAAAAAAGGCAAACCCATACCCAGAATAGGTATGTATCCCTGTAAGCATGAACCACTGACCTTTCCAGGATAAAAAGCATCCAACATAGTCAACTTGCCACTAAGTGGTGCCCTGTTAGTCTGCTGGATAAATACTGTCATATTTAAAACACAGCCTTGGTCTCTGTTGCTGCAGGTTGGATATTCATACAGGGAAGCAGCTAAATTGTCTTGGTATATAGAAGTCTATGCTGTTGTGTCCATAGATAGCCTCCATTTCTGGCACCATGGTCACTCTTTTGAGATGCCCATCAGACCAATTCTTATGAAACGGCCAAAATGAATGCTGGTTAATGTCAATTCGCTAAGTCACTTTGTCTATTAGTTCTTCAGTTACTCTTTCCTGATGAATGCTTTCCCTTGGGCACTAAAATAGCACTGATACAAAAATCTTCCTTTTTCATGCCACTAGCATATGTCCATCCACATGCCTCTACTCCAGACTTCCTTTTCTTTGATCTTTTCCTTTCAGGCTCCTGACCAGATCACCAGATCATTTGCTACTACCCAGGAATCCATATATATTCTAGCCTTGTGCTACTTCTCCTTCCACAGATAGTGGATGACCAGGTACACTTCTTGCAGCCCTGCCCACTGGAAGAATATTTTTTCTCTCTGCCACCTTTCAGGACCACCCCTAAATGTGTCTATATGGGTGCCACCATCCATTCTGACTTGCATCCACATATTGAGCTGACGCACCTGTAACCCAAGCTTGAGTTTTTCTCTCTTTCTTCAACTGGTATATGAGAACCCCACCCCACCCCCATACAGATATAGGTTCAAATTTTGGGAGAGGCACTGGCACAACTGTGGTGGGTAACATGGGGATCTGCTACATGCTCATACACCTTACCTGTGTCCTTGGGTCCTCCTTGGACTTAATTCAGGATGTTTTGTTTCCACCTTTTTATGGACTACTGCTAGGCCCACCTTACTCTATCACTTAGTGGGTATGACAGAATCTACTTGTCAATGGGTAGTTTGAGATGCATGGTCATTTGGCGCCCTATTTGTCAACCATTCACTCTCTACCAGAACTACCAAAACAGTAGCTGTTTCCCAAAAGGTGTATACTTATCAGCTGTGGGTGGCATGGCTTTAGTACAGAATCCTGGAGCTTTTCATAAGCTCCACACTGCACTTTTTAGTACTCACACCACAGAGCGTGCTGAATCATATGGTCCAAGCGGCAAAGCTGATTGCACCATGGGCTGCACGTATTGCACAGGCTCTTCCTGGCCAGAAGGCCCCATTCAAAGCTAGAATCCTTCCATGTCACCTGGAATATGGGCCAGAGAAGTATCCCTAGGAGTGGAATGTGTTGCTTCCAAAACCCAAAGAGGCCTGCCCATTGCTGTACTTTCTTCTTTGTGGGACGTGATACCAGACACACATTTCTTCAAATCCTACAAAAATTTAACTTGTAATAAGGATTAGTGGGTGGAGGGGTTTAGAAAAACGGGGAGTTGTTGGTCAAAGGGTATAAACTTTCAGTTATAAGATAAGTTCTGGCTTGTAATGCACAATATGGTGACTATAGTAAGTACTACAGTATTGTTTATTTAAAATTTCATAAGAGAACAAATTTTAGGTGTCCTCACCATGCATACAGACACACAAACACACACTCTAAGTGGTAAGTATGGGTGATGATGGGTGTGCTTATTAATTTAATTGTGATATTCATTCCACAGTGTATACACATATCAAATCATCATGTTGCACATCCTAAAAATATAAAATTTTCATGTCAACTCTTTTTCAATATAGTTGGAAAAATGATGTATTACAAACAGCTTTATGTCAGTAAATTTTCCAGCTAAAGTGAAATGGATACAAAATGTATCTGCACTATGATTTCAATTACATAAAATTGTGTGTACATACATATTTATGTGTGCATACATGATTGTAATGTTCCACATGATTCTAAAGAATGACTATGCCAATTTACATGTCCTGAAACAATGTATGAGTGTACCTGTTGCTCCTCCCCTCCAACTTCAGAAATTACCTTAGCACACACTTGGCCTCATCATTTACCCTCTGAGAACTTGTTCTGCAGGAAAATTTGCAGACAGAGAAGTTTGTGTGTGTGTGTGTGTGTGTGTGTGCACATGCACACATACCGCTCTAAGGCTCAGGCTTCTCGCCTAGGGAACAGAGACCATACTGCACACTTCTCAGCCTCATTATAAGCAATAGAGACGAGAAAGGGAAAGAGAAAAGAGATAGATAGATAGATAGATAGATAGATACATAGATAGATAGAGAGTGAGAGAGAGAGAGACAGACAGACACACTGACACACAGACACACAAAGACTTCAGGGGTAGCATTCACCCATAAGCACAGGGCTAAAGGGAACTGTGAGAACTGCAAGGAGGAGGAGTGAAAGAAAGATCTTGGCATCCAAACTGGCTGGGGAAGGAGGTCAAGGATGTGGAAGCCTGACAATGTAGAGAGAGGAAGTGGAGGGGCCATGCAATGTGTTCCATGGTCTGTGACCACAAGAGAACCCAGGCAGCTCTGAGTGCCTGAGTTGATCCAGACACTCCTATTGTTCCATGACATATGAGACATGGTCTATTATTCACAGTGAGGCTGAGAAGGGCACAGTATGGTCTCTGATCCCTAGGTGAGAAGCCTGAGGCTTAAAGAGGTATGGGAGATTGTCTTTGGCCATCGAGACAGTACATGGAAGAACAAGGCAGGCATTATTCTTTATGTATTCCAACTATTCTCTTAGCTCATATTTTTAAGAAATCCACACACCAACATAGGTCTCCCTAATGTAAATGCATAAAGCATTGCAAAGTGCCATGTGGTTGGAAATAACTTAGGCCAAACCAGAAAGTGGGGACATAATCTGTAAACCTTTGGTATCTCACCATGTCATCGTTTATAGGATCGTAACTTGAAAACTTTGTACTGCTATTCCTTTAATGTCAAAAATTATGTCTGCTTGTTGTCTAAAGTGAAAGCACGGTGGAGGCTTGGGAAACAAATTGTGCAAAGGTCCCTTTCAATTCTCACCTGTAATTTGGAAATGCCAGTCATTGAGAAAGGTTCCCACAAAAAGGACCATAACGTGGGATTCTGTGGTACTGTTGTTTGATGGTGAAAATAAAGCTGAACCCCCTCGAGAACATGGACATGGAGCAGCAGGTGTCAGCTCCCTGGGGATTGTGCTGGGCAGACAGGCTGACTCTCCCTCAGACTGCAGGTGCTGAGGCGAGACTTCTCCCACAGTGCACCTTCCGGAAGGGCAGGGGGCAGGACGGTGGGTGCGAAGACAGATGGAAGCATGGTGAGAGCTGTGGAAAGGCCCATTTCCCATTCACCTGTGTGCAAATCACAAAACTGATCACAGTATGGTCTTTGAAAACATTCAAATGACTACCAGTGAGAAGTAAAATAGTAAAGTCTTTACTTTCCTTCCCTCCTTCCTTCCATAGCCCTCACTTGCCAGTAGTCAATCATCCCTTGCAAAGCTGCTTTTGTGCCAGGTAGCATGCCTGCTTCTGTGGGCCTCCAGGTAGAGCATCTGACAGAGTCACACTGTCTCCAAAGGCCAATCCCTGGAAGCAGCTGTGTGTGCCCTCTCTCATCAGGATTTATTGACAAACTCCCCATGGAGGCAAGCCTGACGTATCTGCCAGGGCCAGCCAGGGATGAACAGGGTGGGGAGGGGGCTTGGGACATACAAGTCCTCTCAGTCCTGGTCCTGCTAGCTAGTGGTTGGGGCAAGGGAAGAGCAATCCAGGACACACAACATACAACATGCAATGTCACTCTTTATTAAGAAAGAAAACAGCAATCATAAGTGGGGAAAATACACACTAATGAACTAGCCCTTTGGGTGGGTACTTATGTTACCTGGCCTACAAATGAACTTCGGCTTCTTGGTCAGCCAGGCCCCCAACCCCAGTCATGGGTGTGGCTTTAGGTTGATGCAAAGAGAAACAAAGACAGTGTAGATGAAGACAAAGACTACTTCCAAGGACTCCTTTTAGGGGATTTGTTTGAAGGCCTCCTGTGGGATCTTGCCTTCTGTCTGGAGGCGGTAAAGGGAAGGAGTTGGGACCTCAGAAGAGCCAGGTGCCCTGAGTTCCATCTCCCATCCACACAGTCTCTGCCTTCCTGAAGGCCCAGGGACATCCATATTTTACCCCCTTAATTCCCAGACTTCACCTGGAGCATAGTGAAGACCTGACCAGCCCTGGCATAGTTCCACTCGTTGTCCTGAAGGCACCTGGGGAGGGAGAAAAACAAGTGATCTCCATTACTACAACAGGACAGACCCTGCAATGCCACCACTTAACCCAAGTTACTTTTTTCCTCTGACACATGTACCAGCATGAGCACTGTTGTGATGATGAACAAGGACCTAGAGAAAACCAAAACACCTTTCACTAACACTTGTGCCCACTAGAATTCAAAGCAGAAAAATAGAGGTGTTCAAATCAACACAGGAGCTTAATACATATGGATAAAGAAACATGCTCAAGAAAACACAAACGGAAATTTTAAAAAATACAAATATCCAGTAATTTTTATTGAGACATAATGCACATTCACCATTTTAAAGTGTATGAGAGGAGATAAAAAAGTTCATGGAAAAATGGAATTAAAAGATAAAAATAAAAAATATAAACTTTATTCCTCAACATAAGCTCCGTTGAGTTTACAACTCTTGTGATACCAGCCTTTTGGTTCATCCCTAAAGAACTGAGGGTCCTGGGAATTTAACCACGTCAATACAGTCATTTTTACATTATTAATTGAAGAGAAATCAGTGCCCTTTAAAGATTTTTTAAAATTAGGAAACAAAAAGAAGTCAGAAGGAGCCAAGTCAGAACCGTAAGGTGAATACCTAATGATTTCCCATTGAAACTCTCCCCAGATTGCCCCTGTTTGATGAGAGCAATGAGCAGAAATGTTGTTGTGGTGGAGAAGGACCCTCTGCTGAAGCTTTCCTGGGTGTTTTAATTTTTTTTTTTTTTGCTAAAACTCTGGCTAACTTGCTCCAAACACTCTCATAATAAGCAGATGTTATGGTTCTTTGGCCCTCCAGAAAGTCAACCAGCAAAATGCCTTCGGCATCCCGAAAAACGGCTGCCATAATCTTTGCTCTTGACTGGGACATTTTTGCTTTGATTGGACGACTTGGACCTCTAGGTAACCATTGCTTTGTTTGTGCTTTGTCTTCAGGATTGTGCTGGTATTGCCATGTTTCATCTCCTGCTGCCAACTCTTTTTATTGTTGAGTGATGAGTCCTTCATATATTCTGGATAGTAGATCTTATCAGATACGAGATTTGCAAATATTTTCTCCCAGTGTGTGGGTTTTATTCTTACTTTCTTGGTAGTGTCCTTGGGTGCACAAAACCTTTTAATTTTAATGAAGTCCAATTTAGCTATATTTTCTTTGGTTACTTGTTTTTTTTGGTGTCATATATAAGAAAACATTGCCTAGTTCAAGGTCATGAAGATATACACCTATGTCTTCTTTTCAGAACTTTATAGTTTTAGCTGTTACTTTTATTTATTTACTTTTTCTAAATGAATATCACAATTTAATTGATTAATTAATTAATATTATTTTTTTACATTCTAAGATGTGGTTGTGGAGCGGTTGGGGGGTGGAAAGAGAGGATGGGGGAGAGAGATAGGGTGGGTGGAGGAGAAATGAGGGGGCATCGTAGTTGAGGCCCGTGGAACCCAGGGGGCTTCTGGCATCAGCTCTGTCATGGCTGGGCTGGATGGGAACTTCTGGGGGTGTGTGGCTGAGGCCCTCAGCCCCCAAATTCCAAGTCTTGGGAACCCACGGCACTTCTGACAGCAGCCTGGTAGTCGTTGCTGGGCTGGATGAAGATATTGGGGGAGCGTGGCTGAGGCCCTCGGCCCCCACTGCTCTGGCTTAAGAGCCTGGGGAACTTCTGGCAGCAGCATGTTGGACATCCCTGGGCTGGGTGTGGACGTCAGGGGGGTGAGGCTGAGGCCCTCAGAGCCCCCCCTATCTTGGGAACCTGGGAGCATCCGTTTCTTCTATGTTTTGTATGTGTTTTTTGGTGGTGTTAGAACTTTACTTGTTAATATCAGAACTTTGGCTCTGATCTGTGGGTTTTCTGTTTTTTTCTTTCAGTTCTGTGTTGGCTTATTCGCTATTTCCACCACTTAAACACTGCCCTGGGACTAATTTGTTGTTCTTTGTTTATTTCTAAAATGGGGGAACCTCTTATGGGAACGAGCACGTGAGCACAAGTATATTGAATCTTTTGAAAAATGGAGCAGGGTTTATAAAGAACTGAGGTGTGTGCATCCATTGGTTACACTGGACACCAGGAAGCTGTCCTAACCTTTCCTTTTCTCAGGCTTCTCTAAGAACTACGCCAGTACCTGGGAGGCAACCTCTCTCACACCTCCCAAATCCAATCGGCCACCAAACTGATTCTGTGAACAACCAGCAAGCTGTGCTTCCCTTGCTGGTGTAGTATAAGGTTTTACAACAGGAGGGACTGATGTAACCACCTCCTAAACTGTTTTCCTGCCCCCAGACTTGCCTTCAAAAATACTCTGCTTCACATGTCCAGGGTGAGCTTTCATTTTGCTCAACTTGAAATGTTTTCAGCAGAAGAGACAACTCTTCCTAAACTCGCCTCTTCTATAACAAATGTCAAAGCAAAGAACTGGAATGACGAGTCCACTACAATTTACAAGTATTTAAAGATTTTTCTGTCATCTTTCTGTTATTGATTTTTAGTTGTATTCCATTATGGTCAAAGAACATACTCTGTCTGTTTTCAGTTCTTGTAAATTGTTTGAGGAATATTACAATACACTTGAAAAAATAATAAGTGTGTTCTGCTGTAATTGGCCGAGGTGTTCTATTTATGTCATTTAGATGCTGTCATTGTATTGACTCTATTGGTCACATCTTCTACAGCCTTGCTGATTTTCTGTCTAGTGATTGTATCACTTTCTGTGCTGGTGGTGGGGAGGGGGGGGGTTGAAGGCAACAACTATAACTGCGGATGTAGCTATTTCTCCTTTCAGCTCCATCAGTATTTGCTTCACGTGTACTTTGAGGCTCTGTTGTTTGGTGCGTACACACTTAGGATCATTATGTCGTCATGGTGGATCGACTCTTTTATTGGTATGTAATGCACTTCTTTGTCTCATTAATTTTCTTTGCTCTGACGTCTAGTTTACTGGGTAATGTAGCCCATACAATACAGCTTGTATTTCCCCCTGTATTCACTCTTAGGGGCTGCGCTGCTGTTTGACTCCCCACGCTTCCCACCAATACACCTCATTCACCAGGGGCAAGGTTTGAAGGGATTTTGAGGGCAACTACAGCAATCAGGTAGGCTCAATTCTCTCTCCCATAGGTAGATTCACTAAGGATATTTTATTTTTTACCACAATTAACTGAAACAATGTACCAGCAGGTGGTAATAGTAGTGTTTGGGGAGGATGGGGATTAAGATAACTAGACCACTAGAAACCAGATCCCTCTCGGGCTCTAACACTTAAGGTTCTCTGGCTTTGCTTGTTACACATTTTGTACATAAATGACTCCACATTGTCTCAGGGCACACTTATGAATAAAAGTCCGCTCCCTCCTGATCACTCCAGGATGTACTGATTATGACCAGGCCTCAAATGAACTCCTGCTTTCACTGTGTATGTGACCCGCTGTCAGGACAGTCCCGCTACTCACAACTTTTGAGAGTTTTCATGTGTTGCACTGGAAGTGAAACTAAATGTGGGCAGAACTTTTGACCCTCAAATTCCATAGGCTCTGTCCCCAAAATTTGGAGGTGGCCTGGAGTGCCCTCTTTCTCACACACTCCAAATCCAACTGATCAGCAAATTCTCTTGGCTCTACCTTCAGAATATATTTAGAATCTACCCACCTCTCACCTCCTTCATTGCTACCACCCTGGCTAGGTCACCAGCTCCTATCTCTGGGATTATACTGCCTTCCAACTCATCCCTCTTCTCTTACTTTTGCTCCCTTACGACATCAACTTTCGACACAGCAGGCAGAAAGATTTTTTAAAGCATAAGTCAAATCCTGTCATTCCTCTCCTCACAATCCTGTAACAGGGGTTTGAAGCCCATCACTATGTTAAAAAGCCTTGGGTCCATAATGATACTCAGAAATAACAACAGAAAAGAACCTTATTGGTGACATTTGGAGAATGCCAGGAAACCAATTTATTTTTGTGAAAGTTCATAGATGATAGGGAAAAATCCCATGTTGACGTAAGAGATAAGGTCACATGGTCAATGTCTGCAGTGTGGGAAGTCAGAGTCATCTTTGAGAACCAACATTCATTCAGAAATGATGTCACTGAGGGGAAAGGGTAAAAAAAGTGAGTTATCAAACAGCTACAGCTACAAGCTCAGGCAAGGCCTCATGCTGGGAATCGCATGGTAGAGTGGGCATGTGATAGAAAGCCACAAAGAGACTCGATGGACAGAGACACTGAGGACAAAACCCACATAGGCGCACATCCACTTACTGAACATTTGCACCTCAAAAGTGCAACCCCTGTCTTACAGCTGTGATGCTGGAATCCATGGTGATAATAGGAGTATTATCAAGCTTCTAGTGCCCCTCACCCAGACTGCCTGAGTCTGTGTTGCTACTGGTACTTTCTGTGTCATTTTGGAATTATCCCTATGTCGTTGACATGCCTTTGAGTACATGGCACCAGCATCCCTGCTGTGGTAGGGAAGGAATGGAGTAAGAAGGCAACCAGCACTTGCCCAGTGGCAACCAACATTTGCTCAGTGTTGGGCAGACTCACTAGGTTTCTTCTGACCTCCTCACCGAAATCCCATGAGAATTGTATCAGCAGTCCCTTTTCAGATCATGAATATTAGGTCCATGGACTTTCGGTACATTCCCCAGGATTTCTCAGTCAAGTAAGGGGCAGGGCAGGAATTGTGCTCTCACCTATTGGTCTGCCTCCACACCCTGAGTGCTCCTCTAGAGACTTCACTGTTTCCCCCTTAATGATGAGCTCTCAGTTCTCAAGGACAGATATCTGTGAGCAGGCCAGTGATGAGGTTTTGTGCTAGTCACTCCTGTTGGGTGGCAACCAGGAGTCTTGGACCTGATGGCAGAAATCTGTTCAGGTCACAGGGCTGGCAGATTACAAGTCACTTTGGGCTGGCAGTGTCTGGCACAGAATAGGAGCCTAGTAAATATTTGTTACATAAATGCATGTGATGAAGATTTGGGATCATCAACAAAACCACTTTTGAGAACACATCCATCTCAACCATTTCTACCTACATCTATGTTTTCCAGGAAATTTTGGTGCAGAACTGTTTCATAGACCTGCTTGTAAAGCTAGCACAAATTGATCTTTTCTTTTGCAAAATTAGTATTTTTCATTAGTATACTCTTAGAAATTGAACTAAGTACCTCCCTGTAGACTAATGCTAAAACTGCTGCTTTGATGATCTCAGAGAAGGAGGCTTTTGCAAACAGTGGTGACAGAAATGAGAAGAAGCTTTCCCTGAATCCAGCACACAGAGCTTTCTGGACATCTGGCATATGTATAGGAAGAATGCTCTGGAGTTGCAGGCATGTCTGGTTGCTCAGGCTTGTGACAAACAGAAAGCACCATCTCTGTCTCAGAGGTAAAAAAGAGCATGTGTGTGTGAACATGTGAGCATGGGTGTGTACTGATTTTTTTTTATATGCTTATATAGTTAGGTTACAGATGCATGTATTCCAAATCATGTTGGTAAATGCATTGCCACACACAACTGGATCCCACTGCAAATTTTCTCTTGTTATGTATTTTTTTTACGACTGCCTTTCTAGTGTGGTTGAAGTGGTATCTCATTGTGATTTCCCTTTGCATTTACCTAATAACTAATGATTGAGTATCTTTTCATGTGATTGTTGGAAACATGTATATCTTCTTTGGAGAAATGACTAAGTCTCTTGCCAATGTTTCAATTAGGTTGTTTGCCTTTTTGTTGTTGAGTTGAAAGAGTTTTCTATATATTCTAGATACTAGGCAGATGTGAGTTTTAATTAATTTTTTAATGAACATACTGATTATACATATTTATAGAGTGCAGTTCAATACATGTACACAATGTGGGATGATCTAATCAGGGTAATTAGCATATTTCTCATTGCAAAACTTAATCATTTCTTTGTGATGTGAACACTTGATCTTCTCTCTTCTAGTCGTTTGATAACATGCAGTAAATCATTATTAAATATAGATTCCTGGGTCGACTGTACACCAATAGAACTTATTTCTTCTATCTAGCTGTAATTGTGTATACACTGACCTACCTATCACTATCCACTTCCCCCACCCCTTTCACACCTCTAACAACAGTTCTCTCTCCTTTTAACAGTTCAACTTATTATTATATATTTATTTGTTTGTTTGTTGTTTCTGTTTTTGTTTTTCGTTAGCTCCCACATATGAGTGAGGACACGCAGTATGTCTCTTTCTGTGCCTGGCTTATTTCACTTAGCATAATTTTCTCCAACTTCATCCATGTTACTGCGAATAGCAGAATTCCATTCTTTTTTATAGCTGAGTACTATTCCATTGTGTATATATACAACATTTTCCTTATCCAGTCATCTGTTGATGGACATTTAGGTTAGCTCCAGCTTTTCACTATTCTAACTAGAGCTGCGATAAACATCGGAGTGTAGGTATTTCTTCCACATGATGGTTTCCATTCCTTTGGATATATACCCAGCAGTGGGATTGCTGGATAGTATGGTAGTTCTATCTGTAGTTGTTTCAGAAAGCTCAACTCTGTTTTCCATAATGGCTGTGTTAATTTACCATCCCAACAACAATGCATAAGGGTTCCCCTTTTTCCCTATCCTCACCAACATTTGTTATTTTCTGTCCAATGTGGTTTTCATTTGCATTTCCCCCTTGATCAGTGATGCTGAGCATTTTTTCATATAAGTGTTGCTATATTTGTATGTCTTCTTTTGAGAAATATCTATTCAGCTCCCTTTCCCTGTTTTTTTTTTTTTGGTTTTTGTTTTTCTGTTTTATTTTTCTTCAGACCTACTGAACCAGAAACTCTGAGGGTGAGGTACAGACACCTGTGTTTTCACAAGTCTCCTGGTGATTCTGATGCTCCTGAACTTTTAAGAACCACTGATCTGAAGAAATGTAATAGCTTGTCTATCAACAGAGAGCTGATGCTCCTGCTAATGTATTTGCTGATGTTTGGAGATGTGATTTCAAACTTCAGCACAATGAAGACAGCTAACAACTCCTCCCAGGAAACATAGGTGTGTTTGAAGCAGGTACCTTAACTAGAATGGGTAGCTGATTTGGGGTATATCAGGTACTGTGACAGGGAATTGTGAGGATTGTTTTAGTCAAGATGACTTCGTAGGGCCTTAATCACATCACCTTGGAAAATGCCTATTCCGCCATCATATATTGGGCAGAAAACTACACAAACCAGCGATCTGAACCCAGAAGGAGGATTGGTTCTACTTAGGTTTGATTTTAACAATTAGCCAGGTGATAAGAGCAAGGATTTTATTTATTTATTTATTTATTGGTTATGAATATTCAGGGATACAAAGCTAATTGTCACCACAAGTGCCCAAGATTTGATAACCAGATCCATATGGCAGCATGCCCATTACCACAAATTGTGATTATATCCCGTGTCCCTCACTCAATTATCCCCGGCCTCCCTTCACCTCCCCCTGTCCCCCCGCCCACTCCACTTTGTATCCCTAAGTGTGTTCTTGCCCTCTGCAAGTCCAATATACAACTGTGGTCTTTCTTTCCTTCCTTCTTTCTCTCTTAACTCCCACTTATGAGTGAGTACATGTGGTATTTATCTCTCTGTGCTTTGCTTATTTCACTCAACATAACTTTCTCCAAGCTCATCCATGTTGTTGTAAATGGGAGAATTTCATTCTTTTTCATGGCAGAGTTGTATTCCATGGTGTATAAGTACCACATTTTCCTTATCCAATCATCCATCAATGGACATTTAGGTTGGATCCATATCTTGGCTATTGCAAAAAGAGTTGCGATGAACATGGGAGTGCAGGTTTCCCTTCGACATGATGATTTCCAGTCCTTTGGGTATATACCCAGAAGTGGGATTGCTGGGTCATCCAGTAAATTTATCTGTAGTTGTTTGAGGAAACTCTATACTGTTTTCCATAGTGGTTGTACTAATTTACAGTCCCACCCAACAGTGTAGGAATATTCCCTTCTCTCCACATCCTCGCCAGCATTTGTTATTCTCTGTCTTTTTGATGATAGCCAGTCTAACTGTGGTGAGATGATATCTCAATGTAGTTTTAATTTGCATTTACCTGATGACTAGTGATGTTGAGCATTTTTTCATGTACCTGTTGGCCATTTGTATGTCTTCCTTTGAAAAATGTATTCAGTTCCTTTACCCATTTTTTAATTGGGTTATTTGTTTTTTTACTCAGTAATTGCTTACATTCCTTGTATATTATGGATATTAATCCCTTGTTGAATGCATAGTTAGCAAAAATATTCTCCCATGCTGTACGTTGTCATTTCACTCTGTTGATTGTCTCCTTTGCTGTGCAGAAGCTTTTTAGTTTGATGTACTCCTGTTTGATTATTTTTTCTTTTGTTGTTTGTGCCATTGGGCTCATGTTCATAAAGTCTGTTCCCAGACATAGTTCCTGCAGTGTTTCACCTATGTTTTCCCTTAGTAATTTTACAGTTTCAGGTCTTACACTTAAGTCTTTAATCCATTTTGAGTTGATTTTTGTATATGGTAAGAGGTGCATGTCTAGTTCCATTCTTCTACATATGGATATCTGATTTTCCCAGCACAACTTATTAAAGAGGCAGTCTTTTCCCCAATGTATGTTTTTGTTGCCTTTGTTAAATATCAGATGGCTGTAAGCCTGAGGGGTGATTTCTGGGTTCTCTGTTTTGCTCCACTGGTCTGAGTGTCCATTTTTATGCCAGGACCATGAGGTTTTAGTTACTATAGCTTTGTGGTATAATTTGAAGTCAGGTAGTGTTATGCTTCCAGCTTTATTTTTTTGGCTCAGGATTGCTTTGGCTATTCAGGGTCTTTTGTTGTTCCATATGAAAGGTAAGGTTGTTTTTCCTATTTCTGTGAAGATTATCATTAGTATATTGATGGGGATTGCATTGAATCTGTAGATTGCTTTGGGAAATACAGACATTTTCACAATGTTAATTCTTCCAATCCAAGAGCATGGAATGTCTTTCCATCTTTTTGTGTCTTCTTTAATTTAATTTCTTTCAGTAATGGTTTGTACTTCTCATTGTAGAAATCTTTCACCTCCTTGGTTAAATTGATTCCTATGTATTTTGTTTTTTGTGTGACTGTTTAAATGGGCTTACTTTCCCTTTACCTTTTTTTAATTGCTTTATTTTTTTATATTATTGAGTTGATTGAGTTCCTTCTATATTCTGGACATTAGTTCCTTGTCAGATGTGTAGTTTGCAAATATTTTCTCCCATTCTGCAGGTTGTCTTTTAGCTCTATTGATTGTTTCCTTTCTTGTGCAGAAGATTTTTACTTTGATAAAATCCCACTTGTTCATTTTTGCTTTTGTTGTCCATGATTTTTAGGTTTTACTCATAAAATCTTTGCCCAGTCCTATGACTTGAAGCATTTCCCCTGTGTTTTCTTCTACAAGTTTTATAATTTTAGGACTTACATTTAAGTCTTTAATCCATTTTGAGTTGATTTTTGCACATGGTGAGAGATAGGGATCTTTTTCCATTCTTCTACACATAGATATCCTGTTTTCCCAGCACCATTTATTGAAGAGGCTGTCCTTTCCCCAATATATGTTTTTGGCAAGTTTGTCAAAGATCAGTTGGCTATAAGTACATGGACTTATTTGGAGATTTTCTGTTCTGATCCATCTGTCCATATGTCTGTTTTTGTGCCAGCACCATGGTTACAACCAGCTGCTTTAGTTACTATAGATTTGCAGTATAATTTAAAGTCAGATTGTGCAATGACCCCCTGCTTTATTCTTTTTGCTCTTCTCTGAATATGCTTTCTAGTGCTTTAAAAAATGTCTTTGTGTTTTAATATTCAAATTGATTATTTTTAATTAAGAAAGTACTGCACCTCTTCTGAAAGTGGACCAGCAAGGTGCCCCACCCCCATGGGAACAGTGCCCAAGCAGAGACGCCAGCCGCTAGCCTTGTGCCTTTCCTGAGCATGGATGAACCAGGTGCCCCTTCTTCAGTGGAGCAGCATCCAAGTTGAGAAACAGCGCAACCATCCCCATTATTATCCTGAGAGCAGAACAGCCCAATGCCCTGCCCCCAGGGAAGCAGCACTGAGCCAAACCACCAGCCAACTAGCCCCATGATTTCTCACAGTAGAGACCAGCCTGGTTCCCCACCCCTAGGATCCCAGATCCCCAGTATGTGAACCGGCCACACAAACCTCTGCAGCCTAAGCCACTGAGATACTTTCAGTCACTGCTGACACTGTCCATAGCTGAAGAAACTGCATTAAGATTACACTACTGCACCCATCCAGAACAAAAACAGCACTTCCTATCCAAACAACACCCTAGGACCCATCTCCAGGTAAAAGTCATTCCCCATGCAAGCTGGTGTACAAAATTGCAAGTCTTGGGAGAGGTATGAGTATCCAGATCCAGGAAGCTCAAAGGTCCCCAAAGAGTTTAAACCCAAAAAGGCCCTCTCTGAAACATCTTATAAAAAAATTGTTATAAGTTGAAGACAAAAGAGACAATTCTAAAAACAGCAAGAGAAAAAGCATCAAATCACATATAAAGGAATTTCCATTAGATTAACAACATATTTCTCAGCAGAAACCTTACAAATCAGGAGAAAATGTACAAAATGCTAAAAAATTTTTGAGAAAAACAACAGGCACTGAAATGAACCCAGTATGGGCAGAACTGTGAGGCTAGAGGCAGCCTCTTCCCCTTCTTTGGACCTGAAAGGGGAGCACCAGCCCATAAAGTCTGACCTACCGAGGTGTGCCCAGCAGAACTGTGTGGCGCTAGGGGCTCTTTGTACGACCAAAGATTCTGCAACAGGACCCAAGGTGGTTTAAGATAACCACCAACAAATGCACTGTCAAGCAAAGACAATTCACCACAGCAATAGCAACTAGGGCCACCCCACAGCCAACCTCAGTGTAACAGAAAAAAACAAACCCTCTACCAAATGACCAAACGTCAACAAAAAAATACTAGAAGTACATACAAACAAGAAGAAATGACACCACTAAAAGAATACAGTAATGCTCCAAAGTCAGACTCCATGGAACAGAGAATTCTTGAAATATCTGAAAAAGAATTCTGAGCAATGATCTTAAGAAAACTTGAAAAAATAAAGGAAGACTCAATTGAGAAACACAGTGAAACAAGAAAAAATATATAGAATATGAAAGAGGAAATCTGCAAAGAGATTAATACCTTTAAAAAGAGTGTAACAGAACTTCTAGAAATGAAGGATTCAGTCAGTGAAATGAAAAACAACTGAGAGCTTGAGCAGCAGGGTAGAGCAAGCAGAAGAAAGTATTTCAGAGCTTGAAGATGGTCTTTTTGAAATAACTAAGGCAGACAAAATAAAGAAAAAAGTAATTAAAAATAATGAGGAAAATCTAAGCGAGATAGCAGACAACCTTAAGCACTCTACATCTGAATCATGGGTATTGCTGAAGGGGAGGAGAAAGGAAAGTGTATTGAAAACCTATTCAAGGAAATAGTAACAGAAAACTTCCCAGGACTAGGGTGAGATACAGACCTTCAGATCCAGGAAGCTCAAAAGTCTCCAAACAGATTCAATCCCAAAACATCCTCCACTATACACATTATAGTTAAATTTGAAAAGCTCAGAGACAAAGAGAGAATTCGACAAGCTGTATGAGAAAAGCATCAGGTCGCTTATAGGCAACCCCCATCAAACTAACAGCAGACTTCTCAACCGAAACCCTATGGGCCAGAAGAAAGTGAAATGATATGTTCAAAATACTAAAAGAAAAATATTGCCAGCCAAGAATTCTTTACCCAGAAAGGCTCTCCTTCAGAAATGAGGGAGAAATAATGTATTTCCCAGACAAACAGAAGTTGTGGGAGTTCACCACCACACGACCAGCTCTGCAAGAAATTCTCAAGGGAGTCATTCATCTGTAATCTGAATAATGGTGACCACTATTATAAATACACAAGCAAGAGCAAAACCCACTATTAAAGCAAAAATGCCAGCAAGAAAGAGAAAGAAGCTGAATCATCCCACCTCAAATTTCCAAGTTACATGGAAGAAGAGAAATAAAAAGAGAAATAATGATTAAAGCATATTTAAACCATCTATACAAGTAGCAATTAAATTACAGGAATTAAGCAACATGTCAATAAATACCCAAAATGTGAATGGACTAAACTCCCCATTCAAAAGGCACAGACGGACTGATTGGTTTAAAAAGCTAGATCCAACTATATGCTGTCTTCAGGAGACCCATCTCACATGTAGAGACACACATAGACTAAAAGTGAAGGAATGGAAAAAGATATAACATGCAAATGGAAACCAAAAACAAGCAGGAGTAGTTATTTTTATATTGGACAAAATAGACTTTAAACCAAAAAACATAAAAAGAGACAAAGAAGGTGACTATATAATGATAAAGTGATCTATCCAGCTAGAAGACATAACAATCATAAACATGTATGTACTAAATACTGCAGCACCCAGATATATAAAGCAAACACTCTTAGACCTAAAGAAAGAAATAGGACCTAATACATTAATAGTGGGTGATCTGAACACCCCTCTCTCAGTATGGGACAGGTCTTCCAGGCAACAAGTCAAC
Source organism: Galeopterus variegatus (assembly GCF_000696425.1). Taxonomy (NCBI): domain Eukaryota; kingdom Metazoa; phylum Chordata; class Mammalia; order Dermoptera; family Cynocephalidae; genus Galeopterus; species Galeopterus variegatus. The sequence goes on from NW_007738779.1 coordinate 22,045, forward strand.
AAAGAGACACAGGATTTAATCCATACCCTAGACCAACTGGGCTTGGCATATATATACAGAACATTTCACCCAACAACTAAAGAATACACTTTCTTTTCATCAGTTGGCATATTCTCCAGGATAGAGCACATATTAGGTCACAAAACTAGTCTCAGCAAATTTTAAAAAATTGAAATAATTCCAGCTATCTTTACAGGCTACAATGAGCTAAAATTGAAATTAAACAATAAGCAAAACTCTGGAAGCTATACAAATACATGGAAACTAAATAATAGGCTCCTGAATGACCTATGGTTCCAAGAAGAAATTAAAAGGGAAATCAAAAAATTTCTAGAAACTAATGAAAATAAAGACACATCATACCAAAACCTGTGGGATACTGCAAAAGCAATACTAAGGTAATTTTTTGCAATAGATGCTTGTATCAAAAGAATGGAAAGACTTTGAATAAACGACCTAACACTATGCCTCAAAGAACTTGAAAAACAACAGCAATCCAAACCTGAAGGTAGTAGACAGAAAAAAATAATTAAGATCAGAGCAGAACTATTTGAAATAGAGACCAAAAATATAGAAAAGATCAGCAAAACAAAAAGTTGGTTTTTCAGGAAGATAAATAAAATAGACAAACCATTACCTAGGTTAACAAAAAAAAAATTGAAGAGAGAAGACCCAAATAACAAAAATCAGATATGAAAAGGGAGACATTTCAACCAATACCACAGAAATACAAAAATCATTAGAGACTATTATAAACAATTGTTTGACAACAAATATGAAAATCTGGAAGATATGGATAAGTATCTAGACACATACAAACTACCAAGACTGAACCAAGAAGAGATAGAAAACCTGAATAGACCAATAACAAGCAAGGAGATGGAAGCAGTAATTAGCAATCTTCCAACAAAGAAAAGGCCCAGTCTGGATTGTTTTACAGCTGAATTATATCAAACTTTTAAACAGCAGTTAATACCAATTCTCCTCAAACCATTCTAAACAATTGAAACAGAAGCTACTCTCCCAAACTCATTCTATGAGGCCAACAAAACTCTAATACCAAAATAAGACAAAGACAGAACAAAAAAAGAAAATTATAGGCCAATATACTTGATGAACATAGATGCTAAAATCTTCAACAAAATATTAGCAATCAGAATACAGAAACATATTTTAAAATTATACACTATGATCAATCCCAGGAATTCAAGAAATTTCAACATATGAAAGTCAATAAATGTGATACACCACATCAACTAACTCAAGGGCAAAGACCATATGATTATCTCAATAGATGCTGTAAATTTGACAAAATTCAACATTGCTTCATGATAAAGACTCTCAACAAATTAGGTATAGAAGGGAAATATCTCAACACAATAAAAGCCAGTTATGCAATCCCCATCAATATACTAATGATAATCTTCACAGAAATAGGAAAAACAACCTTACCTTTCATATGGAACAACAAAAGACCCTGAATAGCCAAAGCAATCCTGAGCCAAAAAAAATAAAGCTGGAAGCATAACACTACCTGACTTCAAATTATACCACAAAGCTATAGTAACTAAAACCTCATGGTCCTGTCTCTGTGGATTTGTCTATCTGGACACTTTCATATAAATAGAATCATATTATGTGTTATTTTGTAAGTGGATTCTTTCATTTAGCATATTTGAAGGTTCATGCAGGTTGTAGCATGAACCAGTACTTCATTCTTTTTTATGGATGAATTATATTCCGTTGTATGGATGTACCACATTGTATGGATACACCACATTTTGTTTATTGATCAGTTTGATGGACATTTGGATTATTTCCAACTTTTTTCTATTACAAATAATGTTGCTATGAACATTTGTGTGCAAGTTTTTGTGTGGCCATATGTTTTCATGTCTCTTAGGTATATACCTAGGAGTGGAACTGCTGGGTCATATGGAAACTATAAGTTTAAACTTTTGAGTGACTACTAATCGCTCTAGTCTAGTGACTGTTTGACTCTTTTCCAAAGTGTTAGCAACATTTTACATTCCCTACAACAGCGTATGAGAGTTCCAGTTTCTCCACATCTTCACCCACATTTGGTATTGTTTATCTCTTCGACTATAGCCATTTCAGTGGGTGTGTATAATGACATCTCATTGTAGTTTTGATTTGCATTTCTCTGAGGACTAATGATGTTGAGCATCGTTCATGTGTTTACTGGCCATTTGTACAAGTATATATCCCTTGGATAAATGCCTATGCAGATCGTTTGCTCATTTAAAAATTGGGTTATTTGTCTTTATATTGTTGAATTGCAAGAGTTATTTATATACTCTAGATACTAGACCCTTATCAAATATATGATTTTCAAATATTTTCTCCCACTCTCTAGTTCTCTTTTTGCTTTCTTGGTAGTGTCCTTTAAGCACAAAGATTTTAAAAAATTTATTTACTTTTATAATTTTTTTTATTTTATCAGTATACAATGTGGTTGATTATTGTGGCCCATTACTGAAACCTCCCTCCCCACTCCCTCGCCCCCTCCCTAGCCCCTCCCTCACCCCCTCTATCTCTCCCCTCCCTCCTACCAACCTCATATCTGTTCGTCGTAACAACTTCAAGGAATTGTGATTGTTGTGTCTTCTTCACTCCTGCCATGCCCCCTGTATATTTGTGTATTTATTTGTTTATTTTTAGCTCCCACAAATAAGTGAGAACATTTGAAGTTTCTCTTTCTGTGCCTGACTCATTTCACTTAATATAATTTTCTATAGGTCCATCCATGTTGTTGCAAATGGCAGTATTTCATGCTTTTTTTTATACCTGAGTAGTGTTCCATTGTATAGGTATACCACATTTTCCGTATCTGCACTCACCTGATGATGGACATTTGGGCTGGTTCCAACTCTTGGCTATTGTAAAGAGTGCCGCGATGAACACTGGAGAACAGGTATACCTTTGACTTGATGATTTCCATTCCTCTGGGTATATTCCCAGGAGTGGGATAGCTGGGTCATATGGTAGGTCTACCTGCAATTGTTTGAGGAAACTCCATGCCATTTTCCATAGAGGCTGCACCATTTTGCAGTCTGGCCAACAGCTTATGAGAGTTCCATTTTCTCCGCAACCTCGCCAGCAGTTATCATTCGCAGTTTTTTGGATATTAGCCATCCTAACTGGGGTGAGATGGTATCTCAGTGTGGATTTGATTTGCACTTCCTAAATGCTGAGTGATGTTGAGCATTTTTTCAAGTGTCTCTTGGCCATTTGTATATCTTCCTTTGAGAAATGCCTATTTAGCTCCTTTGCCCATTTTTAAATTGGGTTACTTGTTTTTTTGTTGTAAAGTTGTTTGAGTTCCTTGTATATTCTGGATACTAATACTTTGTCCAGTGTATATTTTGCAAATATTTTCTCCCACTCTGTTGGTTGTCTTTAACTCTGTTAATTGTTTCTTTTGGTGTGCAGAGCCTTTATAGTTTGGTATATTCCCATTTGTTTACTTTTCCTTTGGTAGCCCATGCTTTGGGGGTTGTATTCACGAAGTCAGTGCCCAGTCCCACTTCCTGGAGTGCTTCTCCTATGTTTCCTTTAAGTAGTCTTATTGTTTCAGGGTGTATGTTTAATTCTTTAATCCATTTTGAGTTGAATTTGGTATATGGTGAGAGATATGGGTCTAGTTTCGTTCTCCTGCATATGGATATCCAGTTATCCCAGCACCATTTGCTGAAGAGGCAGTCTCTTCCCGAATGTATAGGCTTGGCGTCTTTGTCAAAGATCAGATGGCTGTAGTTGTGTGGGTTGATTTCTGGATTCTCAATTCTATTCCATTGATCAGTGTGTCTGTTTTTATGCCAGTCCCATGCTGTTTTGCTTATTATAGCTTTGTATTATTGCTTAAAGTCAGGTAGTGTTATGACTCCAGCTTTATTTATTTATTTATTTGTCTGTTTCTTTGTTTGCTTGTTTATTTAATTATTTATTTATTTTTGCTCAGAATTGCTTTGACTATGCACGGTCTTTTGTTATTCCGTATAAATGTCTGGATAGCTTTTTCCTTTTCTGAGAAAAATGTAATTGGAATTTTCGTAGGGTTTGCACTGAATTTGTATAGCACTTTGGGTAGTATGGACATTTTCACAATGTTGATTCTTCCAATCCAAGTGCATGGGATATCTTTCCATCTTCTTGTGTCCTCTTTAATTTCTCTCAACAGTGGTTTGTAGTTCTCATTATAGAGCTTTTTCACATCCTTGGTTAACTCTATTCCTAAGTATTTTATTTTTGGGGTGGCTATCGTAAATGGGCAAGCTTTCTTGATTTCTCTTTCTGCATGTTCACTACTGGAGAATAGAAAAGCTACCGATTTTTGTGTGTTGATTTTGTATCCTGCAACTTTGCTGAAATCATTTATCAACTCCAAGAGTTTTTTTGTAGAGGCTTTTGGCTGTTCGATATATAGGATCATGTCATCTGCAAAGAGGGACAGTTTGACTTCATCTTTTCCAATCTGGATGCCCTTTATTTCCTTTTCTTCTCTGATTGCTCTGGCTAGTACTTCCAACACTATGTTCAATAGGAGAGGTGAAAGTGGGCATCCTTGTCTAGTACCTGTTCTTAAGGGAAAGCTTTTCCCCATTCAGAATGATATTGGCAGTGGGATTTTCATATATGGCTTTAATTATGTTGAGACACTTTCCGTCTATACCTAACTTGTAGAGAGTCTTTATCACGAACGAGTGTTGAATTTTGTCAAATGCTTTTTCAGCATCCATAGAGATGATCATATGGTACTTGTGTTTGATTTGGTTGGTGTGGTGTATCACATTTATTGATTTGCGTATGTTGAACCAAGTTGCATCCCTGGGACGAATCCCACTTGATCATGTTGTATAATTTTGCGTATGTGTTGCTGTACTCTGTTAGCTAGTATTTTAAGAAGGATTTTTGCATCTATATTCATCAAGGATATTGGCCTGCAGTTTTCTTTTCTTATTGCATCTTTGTCTGGTTTTGGTATCAGGGTGATGTTTGCTTCATAGAATGAGTTTGGGAGAATTGCCTCTGTTTCAACCTTTTGGAATAGTTTGTAGAGAACTGGTGTCAATTGCTCTTTGAATATTTGGTACAATTCTGCTGTGAACCCATCTGGTCCTGGGCTTTTCTTTGTTGGGAGCCTTCTGACAACAGCTTCAATCTCTTTTAGTGTTATCGGTCAGTTCAGATTTTCTACATCATCATGGCTCAGTTTCGGTAGTTTGCGTGTGTCCAGAAATTTAGCCATTTCCTCCAGATTTTCAAATTTGTTGGCATATAGTGGCTTATAGTAGTCAATAATGATTTCTTGTATTCCTGCAGTATCAGTTGTAATACCACCTTTTTCATTTCTAATTTTTTTTTTATTTGGGGCTTCTGTCTTCTCTTTTTAGATAGCCATGCTAGTGATTTGTCAATTTTATTTATCTTTTCAAAAAGCCAACTTTTTCTTTCATGGATCTTTTGTATCATTTTTCAGATATCTATTTCATTTAGTTCTCCTCTGATCTTAATGATTTCTGTCCATCTGCTAAATCTGGGTTTGGATGGTTCTTGTTTTTCTAGTTCTTTACGTTGAAGTATTAGATTGTTTACTCGCCATCTTTCCATTCTTCTGAAGTAACCATTTAATGTGATAAATTTCCCAGTTAGTACTGCTTTCGCAGTATTCCACAGGTTTTGGTATGATGTATCATTGTTTTGATTAGTTTCGATAAATTTTTGATTTCCTGTTTGATTTCTTCTTGGACCCATATGTCATTAAGTAGAATGCTCTTTAATTTCCATGTGTTTATATTGTTTCCAGAATTTTGTTTGTTATTGATTTCTAATTTTAATCCATTGTGATCTGAAAAAATACATGGGATAATTCCAATTTTTTCGAGTTTGCTGAGACTGGATTTGTGACCTAACATGTGATCTATCCTGGAGAATGATCCATGTGCTGATGAGAAGAATGAATATTCTGAGGTTTTTGGATAGAATGTTCTGTAGATATCTGCCAAGTCCAATTGGTCTAGAGTGTTGTTTAGATCTTGTGTTTCTCTGTTGATTCTTTGCCTAGATGATCTGCCCAATATTGATAGTAGGGTGCTCAGGTCCCCTGCTCTTATGGTCTTATTGTCTATCTCCTTCTTTAGGCCAATTAGAGTTTGCTTTATAAATCTGGCTGCTCCAACATTGGATGCATATATATTTATGATTGTTATGTCTTCTTGATGGATGAATCCTTTTATCCTTATGTAGTGGCCCTCTTTATCTCTTTTTATGGTTTTTAGTTTAAAGTCTATTTTATCAGATATAAGAATAGCTACTCTGGCTCATTTTTCATTTCTATTTGCATGGTGTATCTTTTTCCATCCTTTCTCTCTTAGTCTATGTGTGTCTTTATAGGTGAGGGGGGTGTCTCTTGAAGGCAGCATATAGTTGGGTCCATACTTTTACTCCAGTCAGTCAGTCTGTGTCTTTTGAGTGGGGAATTTAATCCTTTTACATTAAGAGTCGTGATAACATGCAACATTTCTCTTTCTGTGCCTGGCTTATTTCACTTAATATAATTTTCTCTAAGTCAATCCATGNGTTTCTTTCTGATTTAGTGTTTGTCTTCTGCATTTGTTGGTTTCCTGGGTTGTAGATAAGCTTTTCTTTTTTCTAAAAATTGTTAGCATTTTAATTTTACTGGTGGGTTTTGAATTTTGTTGAGTTTTTATGGCAGTGGCAGTTATTATTCAGGTACCAAAAAAGAAAGACAGTGTCTTTTGCAAAGTAGAAGTTTTCAATTTTAATGAAGTCCAAGTTATTAATGACTTCTTTGACAGATTGTGCCTTCGGCGTTATATATAAAACCCCCAAATCATCTGGGTTTTCTTCCGTGTTCTATAACTTGCCTTTTGCTGGGTCCGTGATCCAGTTTGAGCTACTATTTACAAAGACTTAACGGGTGTGTGTCTAGATTCAGTTTCTTGCATGTGGATGTGCAGTTGTTTCAGCACCATTTGTTGTAGAGACTATCTTTTCTCCATTGCGTTGCCTTTGTCCCTTTTTCAAAGTTCAGCTGACTATATTTGTGTGGATCTGTTTCTGGGCTCTCAATTATATTCCAATGATTGATCTGTCTCTTCTTTCACCAGTACCACAGTGTCTGGAACACCGTTGCTATAAAGTGAGTCTTGACATTGGGTGGTGTCAGTCATTTGACTTGCTTCTTACCCTTCAGTATTGTATTGGGTATTCTGGGTCTTTGCTTCTCCATGTAAGCATTAGAATCAATTTGATCATATTCACAAAATAACTTGCTTTCATTGTGATGAATCTATAGATCCAGTTGGGAAGAAATGATATCCTGACAAAATCTGGAGTTTCTACCCACAAACACAGAATATGTCATTTATTCAGTTCTTTGATTTCTTTCTTCAGAGTTTCGTAGATTTCCTCTTACAGATCTTATGGGTGTGCATGTGTGCATGTGTGTGCATGTGTGCGTGTGTGTGTGTTTGTGAGTGAGTGTCAGTATAAGTGTGTGTATTTAGGTGACCCCTAAGTCTTTTGCATTGTGGGGTGCTAATGTAAATTACATTGTGTTTTTAATTCCAAATTCCAATTGTTCTTTTCTGGTATGAAAGAGAATGATTAACTTCTTTATATTAATCTTGTAACCTGCAACCTTGATTTAATTGCTTATTCCACGAGCATTTTTTAATACGTATATTTATTCCTTCTGATTTTCTACACAGACAATCATGTCATCTGTGAGCAAAGACACTTTTATTTTTCCCCTCTCAATCCGTATGCTTTTTATTTCCCTTTCTTGAGATATTGTGTTACCCAGGATTTCCGGTATGATGATGAAAAAAATTGGTGAGCAGGAACATCATTGTTTTGTTCCTCATCTTAGCAGGAAAGCTTCCAGTTTTTTACCACTAGGTATGATGTTAGCTGTAGGGGTTTTGTACATGTTCCCCTCTATTCCAAGTTTGGTTTTTAGTTTTTTGGTTTTTTATTTTAAATCAAATTTATTGAGTCATAATCTATACATAAAATGTGTCCATTGTAAAACTATAATTTGAGGAGTTTTGTTTTGTTTTGTTTTTTTACCCCACCCAATTATCCCCCAACTTCCATCCCCCTCTCCCTCCCCCCCCCAACTCCACTTTGTGGCCTTAGGAATGTTCCCTCCATCTGTAAGACCAGCACACTATTGTGGTCTTTCTTTCCTTCTTTCTTTCTCTCTAAGCTCCCACATATGAGTGATCACATGTGGTATCTGTTCATATCCCTATGTGCTTTGCTTATTTCACTCAAAATAAGTTACTCCAGGTTCATCTATGTTGTTGCTGTTGGGAGAATTTCATTCTTCTTTATGGCAGGGTGGTATTCCGCAGTGTATATATACCACAGTTTCCTGACCAATCACCCATTGATGGACATTTCCTTTTGCTCCGCATCTTGGCTGATGCAAACAGAGGTGCTCTGAGGTTTTTCTTTCTTTTTTTTTTTTAAGTCATGAGTGGCTGTTGGATTTTCTCTAATGTTTTTCATGCATCCATTGATATGATCATGTGGTTTTCCTTCAACAGCCTGTTGTGGTAGATTACATTAATTGATTTTCAAATGTCACATCAGCCTTGCATACCTGGAATAAATTCCACTTGGTCTTGGTGTAGAATTATCTTTACACATTGGTGGATTTGATTTGCCAGTATTTTGTTGAGGATGTTTGCATCTATGTTCACGAGAGATATTGGTATGTAGTTTTATTTTCTTTAAATGTCTTTGCCTGGTTTTGGTATTTAATGCTGGCTACATAGAATGAGTCAGGAAGTACAGATTAAGCATCCCTAATCCAGAAAATTCAACCCCCAAATGCACCAAAACCTAAAACTTTTTGAGTGCTGACATGACACTCAAAGGAAGTGCTCACTGGAGCATTCCAGATTTTGGATTTTTGAATTAGGGATGTTCAAATTGTGTGTGTTCTGCAAATATTCCAAACTATGAAAAAAGAAATCCCAAATCCAAAACACTTCTGGCCCCAAGCGTTTTGGATAAAAGATACTCAATCTCTATTCCCTCTGCTTCTTCTATCATCTGGAAGAGACTGAACAGAATTGGTATAATTTCTTCTGTGTTTGACAGAATACACAATTGAACCCATCTGGGCCTGGTGCTTTCTGCTTCAGAAGGTTATTAATTATAGATTCATTTGAAATAAACGTAGGCTTATTAAGATTGCCTATTCAAAATGGATTTTAAGTTGTGAAATAGATGGGTTTATGATCTTTTATTGTTTTGTGTTTTGTGTATTTAATTGTTTGACTGAGATATATTTACCCATTTAAATTGTACAATTTAGTGGCTTTTAGGGTGCTCACATGTATGTGCAATGACCACCCTAGCCAATTTTAGAATATTTTTATTCCCTCAAATAGAAATCTCTTACCTTTGAGCAATCGCCTCCTATACTCCCATTCCACAAGCCTTAAGCAACTACTGATCTACATCGTCTTGTTAGATTTCCCTATTTTGGACATTTTGTTAGAAAAAAATCATATAATACATGATCTTTTGCGACTGGCCTCTTTCACTTAGCATGGTGTTTTCAAAGTTGATCCATGAATAATATTCAATTGTGTACATATACCAAACTTGGTTTATCTGTTAGTTGATGAACGTTTGGATTATTTCCACTTTTGGCTATTATGACTAATGCTGCTATAAATATCCAACTATAATTTTTGTGTGAGCATGTGTTTTCCTTTCTCTTAGGTATAAACCTAGAGTGGAATTGTTGGGTCATATGGCAACTCTGTGTTTTTTTCTTTTAGGAAGTTCCATACAGTTGTTCAAAGCGACCAGCATTGTTTGAGCGTTCTGATTTCCCCACATCCCTGCCAGTATTTGGTATTAAACGATGTTTTCATTTCAGCCAACATGTTGGGTTTGAAGTGGTATCTTATTGCTTTTCATTTCAATTTTCTCAGTGATTAATGATGTTGACCATCTTTTCATACGATTATTGCCTATTTTTATATCTTCTTCAGAGAAATGTCAATTCAGATCATTTGCCCATTTTTTAGCCATTATTCATCCTTTTATTGTTCACATATTCTAGGTACAAGTCCCTTATCAGATATATGTCTTGTAAGTATTCTTCCCATTGTGTAGATTGTATTTTCACTTGATTGACGGTGTCCTTTGAAAGCATGAAAGTTTTCACTGTTGGCAAAGTCCTAATTATCTATTTATTCTTTTGTTGCTCATGTTTTTGTTGTCACCATCTGACAATCCTTTGACAAATCTGAGGTCACAAAGATTTATTCTTATATTTTCTTATAAGAATTTATAGCTTTAGCTCTTACATTTAGTTTCTTTATCCATTTGGTGTTAATTTTTTTATATGATGTGAAGTAAAGTTGCAAGTTCATTTTCCTCCATGTGGCTTTCCAATTGACCCTAAACCATTTGTATAAAAGAATATTCTTTTTCACCACTGAATGGCCTTGGAACCCTTGTCAAAAGTCAACTGGCCGTATATACTTGGTTTTGTTTCTGCCCTCTCAGCTCCGTTTCATTGATCTATATGCATACCCCTATGGTCGTACCACAGTTTCTGGATTACTGTTTTTTGTCACCATCTCAGAATCCTTTGACAAATCTGAGATCACAAAGATTTATTCTTATATTTTCTTATAAGAATTAATAGCTTTCGCTCTTACATTTGTTTTTTTATCCATTTGGTGTTAATTTTTTTATATGATGTGAAGTAAAGTTGCAAGTTCATTTTCCTCCATGTGGCTTTCCAATTGACCCTAAACCATTTGTAAAAAAAGAATATTCTTTTTCACCACTGAATGGCCTTGGAACCCTTGTCAAAAGTCAACTGGCCGTATATACTTGGTTTTGTTTCTGCCCTCTCAGCTAAGTTTCATTGATTTATATGCATACCCCTATGGTCGCACCACAGTTTCTGGATTACTGTTGCTTTGTGTTAAGTTTTTAAATAGGGAACTGCAAATCTTCCTGCTCTGTGCTTTTTCAAGATTATTCTGGCTAATCTGCGTCTCTTGCAATTATGTATGAATTTTAAAATAAGCTTCTCAATTTCTACAGAAAACTCTCCTGGGTTTGTAATAGATATTGCATTGAATCTGGAGGTTGACTTGGGGGGTATTGCCATCTTAATAATTGGTCTTCTGATCCATGATCACGGGATGTTTTACCATCTACTTAGATCTTGTTTAATTTCTTTCAAAAATCTTTCATGGTTTTCAGATGTAAAGTTTGCAACACTTTGGTTAAATTTACTTGTAAACATTTTACTCTTTTTGGTGCAATTGTCAATGGACTTATTTTCCTAATTTTTATTTTTAAGTATAGTGTTTAGAAATCAAGTGTTTAGAAAGACAATTGATTGTTGTATACTGATCTCATATCTGCCAATTTTGCTGAGCTTGTTTATTAGTTCTAAGAGGTTTTTGGTGGATTTCTTCGGATTTTTTATGTACAGTTGACCTCATCTTTAGATAGAGACAGTTTTACTTCTTCCCTCCCATTATTGATGGCTCTTCTTTCTTTCTTTCTTTCTTCTTTTTTAAATTTTAATTTATCAATATACAGTGTAGTTGATTTTCATGTCCCTTTATCAATTCCTCCTGTTCCCTCTTCCCACTACCCCCCCAATCAACATCATATCTGTTCACTTCTCCTAACATGTTTAAGGAATTGTTGATTGTTGTACATTCTTCCCCACTGCCCTCCCTCCCATTTATTTGTTTGTATATTTATGGATTTATTTTTATTAACTCCTACAAATACGTGATAACATGCAGCATTTCTCTTTCTGTGCCTGGCTTATTTCACTTAATATAATTTTCTCTAAGTCAATCCATGGTGCTGTGAACGGTAGAACTTCATTTTTTTTAATAGCAGAGTAGTATTCCACTGTGTAGGTGTGCCACATTTTCCTTATCCACTTGTCCGACGATGTCCATTTAGGCTTGTTCCAAATCTTGGCTATTGTAAATAGCGCTACCATAAACATGAGAGTATAGGTATCCTTTTAACATGATGATTTCCACTCCTCTGGGTATATTCCCAGCAGTGGAATAGCTGGGTCACATGGTAGATCTATCTGTAATTGTTTAAGGAACCTCCATACCATTTTCCATAAAGGCTGCACCATTTTGCAGTCCCACCAACAGTGTGAGAGTGTTCCTTTTTCTCTGCAACCTCATCAGGATTTATCATTCTCATTCTTTGGATATTAGCCACCCTAAATGGAGTGAGATGATATCTCAAGGTGGTTTTGATTTGCATTTCCCAAATGCTGAGTGATGTTGAGTATATCTCTTGTGAGAGCAGCCTACTAGCAGCAAATTTCCTCAGTTTTCGTTTTATGTGGGAATGTCTTTATTTCACCTTCATTTTTGAGATAGTTTTGCTGGATGTAGTATTATGTGGTTGTAATGTGATGTTATATAACCAGTAAAACTGGTATAGGTAATTTAAAACGCTGAGATCAGCTAGGCTCCACCTGAGAATACAAATTCAAAAAATAAAATGTGTATTTTCATTATATTCTACATTGTCATCAGAGAGAAGACATATACCTGTTCTTATCCACCTAAGGATTCACATACACAAGGATTCTTATTAAAAATGCTTCCGAGGTGAAGTGTATTTGAGGAGGGTTGCTGTTTGAGTGTGTGTTTATGTGTGTATTTATATGTGTGTACAGTGGAAGATCAAGTTCTTCTCTGGGAATTATTCTGATCCCTTTTGTGAGAATTATGTAAGCATTTTCAGGTGTAATAAATTAAACCGAATACAATATGAATTGTATGTAAGAAAATTTATTAAATTGACAAAATTTATTATAAAGATTTACCAAATTAATTAAACCCTAAAATTTATTATAAAAATTTACCAAATTAATTAAACCCTTTCAGGTGCCGAAAAATATTATACCTTCATAGCCTTAGGAAAAAATAACTTTTGACTTTCTCACCCACAGACATACAGAGAGCTTTCAACTTTAGTTCTACAATCTGAGCAAGGAGTCAAATGCAAATACAGACACAAGTACATATGCAAACAAACCTAGTGGACAAAAAAAGGTGAATCACTATGTGGAGATGACTGAGAATGGGTACTGGGTCACTTTAGTCATTTTAATTGGAGTTTTCTCCATTCTTCAGGTAATTGTCTCCTTTCCCATTCACTTTGGAATTCCCTGACCCCAAACCACTGAACTGATTAAACAAAAGATACAATTCCAACACACTATTTCACATTCTGAAGGTATCACAGGGTTTGACTGTTGAGCCTTCTTAGCAAAGCTAGAAGAACAATCACTGAACTGAGAGAGAAGTTTACCAGTCTCTTCCCTGGAGATGAAAATTTTATTCATGAATTCCATCAGCAAACCAGACCAGGCCTTTCAGAATCCAACTTGAAAAAAAAACTTGAATAAGCAAAACTTACCAGTTTGCAACCAGTGTTTTGTCACCACTGACACAAACAGTCAAAACAAAAAATATGTGCCTGAGAGCATTGAATAGGTACCATACTCAGAAACATGAAAGCATAGAAAATGAATGTAGTCTTCTACATCTTGTTGAGAATGCATCATGAGTCATAATAGCTCAGGGATCAGGGAGTTCAGGGAGAAGTGCAAACAATCACAAAGGCAAGCTGCTCATTAAATTTACTAATCAAGTAACTGCTCTCCAAATCAGTGGATGATCAAGAGATGAGCAGATCTTTTTTGGCTCACCAGAGACATAAAGCTATAATTTTAAAAAAAATCAGTGTCCCAGAGATCTCCAGTTCTGGCCAAGCTACAGTATGTCCACTCCTCCTAGGTGGTCCCTCTACATCAAAACGTCCTAGATACAACATAGCAGACAAGCAAATGGAACTCCAGAGACTGGGAAGGAGGAGACAGACTGGCTAGTGCACTCAGGACTTGAGTAAGGACACAGCAGTGATTTCTTTTGTTTTTCTTATCTCCTCCCAAATGTCCCAGAAAGGGCACTACGGAAGTCTCCAACCAAGAACCAATAACATTCACAGACATGAACCTCGAAGTAATGCCCATTCCCTTAGCCAAAACTAAAACAAAAGCAAAGACAGAAAACTGATGTTCTAAAAACAAAAACCTTTTTTTCTTGGCAAATTTGCCTCCTCCACTGCAGACAGACACAATAGAAAGCCTCACCTCCAAATCCAGAGATTTAGAGACCAAAAGGGAGGCTCATCTTCTGCCCTAACCAGCCTCTCTGAAGCCAATGGTGATGATCCCATTCCCCTGTCAGGGTATTGTCAGTGAGGTCCAGCAGCAAACTGAACCTTTACCTCCACCCAACATCAATGATCCTGAACAAGGCAATGTAAGTTGGGACTAGTATGCATTCCACTTATCCTCATCTCTGGTGTCAGTGATGGCCAGTACAAAGTTGAACCTCCACACCCATCCAACATCAATGAGGTGGTATGACGTGGGGCTAGTCAACCCTCCACCTTCCCTCTTACCACTCCTGTGTGAGCTAGGCCTGACTCAGAGCTGAGCTTCTTTCTTCCTCCACCTCTCTTCATGATGGTATCTGGGGACAGCAGGCAGGGTAGGTTGGCACTCTGCTTTCCCCCTTCTTCCCCTGGTGTCCACAGAGACCAGTGGGGAACTAGGTTTCTGACCGGCACCCTACAGCATCAAATTATGAAGTCAGTCACCCTCTTCCCCCTTTCCGAGTGCCTGCAGGCCCTGTGGAGACGGAGCTTAAGTTCCCTACGTTGAGGAAACCAATGTGTTGTAAATTGGTGCCCCTCTTTCATTGGAAAGATGTCACTTGGGCTTGGATAACAGTTCATCTCTCAACCTAGCTAACTGCAAAGAGGTAAGGAAACTCAGAAATCCATTTTTTCATAGTGGTATCAGAACACAAATCTGAACATATAAGTCACACAGTTCTGTGTTACACCAAAGACTCACACCAAATATGAAGATGAAACTTAGGATCCAGGGTCTCACAAAGTGGTTTCCAAATATCCAGGATGCAATAGAAATTCACCACACCAAGAACCAAGAAAATGACATGCTGAATAATAAAAGACAACCTACAGATGCCAACACTAAAGCGAATAAGATGTTGGAATTATCTGACAAGCTTTGGAAGTGAGCTTAAAATAATTATTCAGCAAGCAATTACAAATTCTCTTCAAATGAGTGACAAAATTGGAAAACTCAGCAAAAAAAATTGAAGTTATAAAAAAGAAATGAGTGGAAATTATAAAACTCAAAAATACATAAACCAAAAAAAAAAAAAAAAAAAAAAAAAAAAAAAAAATGTTGCCAGATGGGATCAATAGTAGAGTGGAGATGACAGAAGATAGAATCAGTGAACATGAGGACATGTCATTAGAATGTACCTAATGTAAACAACACAGGAAGAATAGACTGAACAAAAAGTTCATGGCCTCAGAGAATTGTGGAAACATAACAAAAAAGCTCACATTCATACTGTCCTATTTGTAGAAGGAGAAGAGAGAGAGAGAGACAGAGAGAGGGAGAGGAATAAAAAAAGTATTGGAAGAAATAACGGTTGAAAACTTCCCAGATAAGGCATAATGAATGGAAAGAAAGAAA
>NW_007738779.1:38332-42004 GCF_000696425.1 Galeopterus variegatus
ATCTCAGTAGAACAGAACGCAGAACCCAGAAATAAACCCACACAAATACGTTCAACTGGTTTTTGAGAAGGGCACAGAAGCAATTTAATGAAGGAAAGACAGACTATTCCACAAATGATGCCAAAGCGGTTGGACATCCATACGCAAATAATAATAATAATAATTAATTAATAAAAAAGTAAAAATGAGCCTTCATCTAAACCTCACAACTTATACAAAATGTAACACACAATGGGCCACAGGCTTAAATGTCAAATGTAACACTGTAATAGTTATGAAAATACCAAAGGAGAAACTCTTTGGGATCTAGGGCTAGGCAGAGTTCTTGGACTTGACATCAAAAGCACAATAAAAAAACTCAATAAATTGGACCTCACTGAAGTTAAAAACTTTGGCACTGTTAAAGACCTTGTGAAAGGGATGAAAATAAAAGCTACAAGCTGGGAAAAGTATTTGCAAGCCACTTATCCAACAAAAGAGTAGTATCTAGAAAGTTAAAATAACTCCCAAACTTAACGGTAAACAATCAAAGAATCCAAGTAGTAAATGGGTGTATCAGTCCAATTTCTGTTGCTTGTAACTGAATACCTAAAACTGGGTAATGTAGAAGGAAACAGAATTTCTTTCTTTCAGTTTTGAAGGCTGGGAAGCCTAAGGTCTAGAGGGCACAACTCGTGAGGACCTTCTTCCTGGTAGAAACTCTCTACGGAGTCCTGTGGCAGCATAGGCAATCACCAGTCCACACACATGAGAACCCATTAAACCATTAACCCATTATTTCATAAATGGGTTAATCCATTCACGAGATCATAGTCCTCACAACCTTATGACCTTTTGGAGGCTCCACCTTTCAACAATGCCACATTGGGGAAATCAAGCTCCCACATGAGCTTTGGAGGGGACAAACGTTCAGATCCTAGTAATGGGCAGAAGACACGAAAACAGTAGTTTTTTTTTTTTTTTTTCACGGAAGAAGTTATACAGGTGGCAAATAAGCATGCGAAAATGTCTCCAATATCATCAGACATCAGAGAAATACAATTTAATAGAATGGTGAGATATCCCTATGCCCATATTAGAACGGCTAAACAAAAATTGTGATAACACCAAATACTGTTGAAGATTTGGGGAAAATAGATCACTCATACATTGCTGGTGGAAATGTATAATGTTTCAGCCACTTTGTAAAGAAGTATGGCAATTAGTTCAAAAATTAAACATGAACTTAATATGCCAGCCAGAAATCTGTCTTGTGGGCTTTTAGACCAAAGAATTGAAAGCTTAATTTCATACAGAAACTTCTACATGATTGTTCACAGCAGCTTTATTTGTAAAAAGCTAACAAGTGGAAATAACTCAAATGTCCTTGAATGGATGAATGGCTAAAGAAACTGTGGTGCATGTGTACCATGGAATACCACTCAACAGTAAAAAGTGACAGACCCTTGACAAATGCAGAAACTTTGATGGATCACCTGGGAATTATAGTGAGGAAAAAAAAAAGAAAGCCAATCTCCCAAATTACATACAATTCCATTTATTTATTTTTGTAATGGCAAAATATTGGAAATGGAGACAGGTTCTAGTTTCCAGGTGGTAGGTATGGGGGATTGTTCTGGGAAGGAGATGGGTGCGGTAATAAAATGGCACCAGTCGAGGGAGTTTTTCGGTCATAAAACTGTTTATTACCTTGTCTATTGTGGTGTATACATGGACCTGTGCATGCGAAAGAACTTCATAGAACTAAATACACACGCACATACAGACACACACTCAAGTGAAACTGGGAAAATCTGAATAGGATCAATGGATATCATTGGTGTCAGTATCCTGGTTCTGATATTATACTATAACTTTACAATATGCTAGCATTGGGGGAAATTGGATAAAATGTACCTTGGATCCCTATGCAATATTTCTTCCAATTGCATGTAAATCTACAGTTATTTGAAGTAAAAAGTTAAAAAACTCCTCTTCCACCTTGAATCTATGGTGGATTTCTTTCTTATTGAAATTGCATAGATCCTGAGATAAAGTTTTGTGGCAGAAAAGTAAATTTCCTTTATTTAGCTTTCTATCTTTCTTACTATCTCACTACTAAACTTAGAATTAGGATTCAGAAGGGAGATGTCATAATGAGTCATTCACACAATTTGCTTAAACTGAAAAATAAAATTAGAGTTTTTCTTACAAAGAGCAATTCTGATTAGATTTAATATTGTTTTTTTAGTGAGGCCTAACTTTCCAAATAAGTTGTCTGCTGAACATTTTCATTAGATTGATTAAACTATATTTGCAGCACAAAGGTTTCGAAAAAGTTTAATTTTAGCACATATAAATATACAAGATGCCAGAAATTACATCCTTTAAAAAAAAATGAGAAGTCTGTCTTAAAAATTCTTTTAGGGGATATAAGAGAGGAGGAAACATAAAAAAACAACACTACCTTAAAACTCTACTTTTATTTTTTTAGTTTATTTATTTATTTTTTTGTGACCTTTAAGGGGATCGCACCCCTTGGCTTGGTGTCGCCCGCACCGCGCTCAGCCAGTGAGCACACCGGTATCCCTATATAGGATCTGAACCCGCGGCCTCGGCGCTCCCAGCGCCACACTCTCCCAAGTGAGCCACGGGGTCGGCCCGACTTATAGTAATTAGAATAATAGAAAGAAATATTTAAGAAAGACAACAACAGCAAAACAAAACGACAAAATCGCATGGTAATTGTTACGAGGAAACGTAAGACACATCTGATAAGGTGAGCAGAGATGTGAATTAAATAAGGAAGGTGGCTATAGGAACATGTGGGGGTGGAGTGTTACAGGAAAACTCGGAATGGGATAGGGGTATGCTTGGTGAGTATGTGTTAGAGGNTTATTATCATCATCCACTTTTCAATAAGTTCAAGTGTTTTGCCAAGCTCTCTATATACATCCTCGGAATGAAACCCTATCAACAGTCTGATGAAATTGACATTACTATTAATATTACTATTCCCATTTTAAAGATCGATAACGAAAGCTCTGAAGAGTTTTCCTGGCCATGTTCATGTAGCTCCTGAGTTTTAAAGCTACGGAATCAGTCTTAAGATACCTTATGCTGTTACCCCGTCTACTAAAAGATGACGCTGTATTGCAAAAACTAAAACAGTCGTAGCTGGACTACTTCTAATAGTAATTAGAATAAAAGAAAAAAACATTTAAGAAAGAAAACAACAGCAAAACAAAACGACACAATCGCATGGTAATTGTTACGAGGAATCGTAAGACACATCTAATAAAGTGAGCATATATGTGAATTAAATAAGGAAGGTGGCTGTAGGGACATGTGGAGGCGGAGTGTTACAGGAAAACTCGGAATAGGATAGGGGTATGCTTGGTGAGTATGTGTTAGAGGAACAAAAGGAGGCTAGTGTGGCTGGAGAAAAAAATCATTAATTCATTTCACAAATATTCAAGTATCCATTGAACCAGGGACTGCTCTGGGCACTTAGAATACATTAATGAGCAATGGACAAAGATTATTGCCCTCCTGGAATTTGTATTTTCCACCACGGGAGACAAGACAATAAAAAACTAAGACAGCATATGAGTAAAATAAATTGTATCCCGAAGGTGGTAAATTCTGTGTAAAAGAAATAAAAACCAGATAGGGAAGAAGTGGAACCAGGAG
>NW_007738779.1:46247-47394 GCF_000696425.1 Galeopterus variegatus
TTTACTTTATTTACCTTTCTGTCTTTCTTACTATCTCACTACTAACCTTAGAATTAGGATTAAAAAGGAAGATGTCATAATGAGTCATTCACACGATTTACTTAAACTGAAAAATGAAAATTAGAGTTTTTCTTAGAAAGAGTAACTCTGATTAGATTTAATATTGTTTTTTCAGTGAGGCTTAACTTTCCAAATAAGTCATCTGCTGAACATTTTCATTAAATTGATTAAACTCTCATTGCACCACCAAGGTTTCGAAAAAGTGTAATTTTAGCACATATAAATATACAAGATGCCAGAAATTACATCCTTTAAAAAAAAAGGGAAGTCTGTCTTAAAAATTCTTTTAGGGGATATAAGAGAGAAGGAAACAGAAAAAAACAACACTACCTTAAAACTCTACTTTTATTTATTTTATTTTATTTATTTATTTTTTTGTGACTGCTAAGGGGATGCAACCCTGGGCTTGGTGTCGCCCACACCGCACTCAGCCAGTGAGCACACCGGTATCCCTATATAGGATCCGAACCCGTGGCCTCGGGGCTCCCAGCGCCGCACTCTTCCAAGTGTGCCACGGGGTTGGCCCAAAACTCTACTTTAAAAAAATCTCTGTGCTGCTCTGACCAACCAATGATTCACCTAGAGACAGGGTTAAGTGCTTTCTCATCCTACCCTGCCTGGCTGCCCTCAGGACAAGAGGCACTCTAATCTCACCTTTCAAAATTGCTTTCTGTTCAGGGTTCCCCAGGCAGTATCTGACATTAGGTTGGGCTGGTGTCCTGTCCTTCGAGGGAAGGAGAACAGGCTTTCTAATAATCCCTTCCAAGGGTTCTTTAGGATTTTTTTTTCCTCGAACCCTAAGCACTTCAACTCTCTATCACCCATTTAAAAAGTAATACCGAGTTCACAGTGAGTTAAACATTTACACTGTCTTTAACATTCTTCTGATAAATAGTATTGGCAATGCTTACCGTTCCTTTCGACTGAAGCAAACTTTAAAGTGTGGTGTGGTTTAAGGCTTACAGCAACTTCCTTGAATTCGCAAAATATGTTCAAGAGATAGACACTGGGAAGAAACCCAAACCACCTGACCCTCAATCCTGATAACTTGACCAATGACAATTATTATCATCATCCACTTATCAAT
>NW_007738780.1:0-7519 GCF_000696425.1 Galeopterus variegatus
AAACGATATCATTTCAGAGATTTGCTTAAAAATTTTCCACTTCTGGGGAGGAGAGAAACTGCCCAAGGTGTAGATGAAGCAAGATGGGTCATAATCTGTAATTGTTGAACCCATGGAAAAGACATCAGCAGACTTCTCTCTACTTTTGTATATGTTTGGATTTTCCATAATAAAGAGGTTTTTAATGGTCCCAGTGGGAGGGGACACATTCTTCTGAAATCAGAGACATGCCCAAGAGGACAAAATTGAATGAAGTGCTTCTGTTCATTTATGGTCCCCAGATTCCTAGCAGTTATATTGCATAGAGTTAGGAAATTCTATTTTAATGAGAAGCTGTGAGAATTCCTGTTCTATAGCTTAATAGACATTACGCCTCTTGCCCTCACTGTCAGTTCGCCAATACGAGAAAAGAAGGAGACTCTCTCTTGCTTCTCAAACATCACCGTGGTCCAGCAATCCATGCCTGACACCATCTCCCTGATATCGAGGACACAGCTGTCACCCCCACTGTTCATCTTCCCATGAAGAGAAGAATCACAAGACACATCCTGTAGACGACCACACCTGAGTGAGCAATAAGAGCACAGTAAGTTCGCGGGAAATGAAATTAGAAGACAGAGAGGCCATTCCCCTAGAGGCCCAGCGTGGGGAGAGGAAATGCAAAAAAGTCTGTTGATCCAAAAAGTATTTCAAAAAAGTTTGTGTATAACCAAGAAGGAAGCCTCAGATTTAACTGCATCTTCTTCTCTCTCCTCATTTCTCTTGTCCTCTGTTCATTCTGACATCATTTCTCCAGCCCCCTCCTTCCTCATCAGGAGCTGTTTCTTTCCTACTTCTCTCCCAGGTGGGGTTGGGTCTTCCCTAGCATCTTACCCAGTGCCCGAGTCTCCTGCTCACCGTCTGGCCCTTGCACATCGCAGGGACCTGGCTCCTCATTTACTTACACATGAACAGGCATCCATGGCCTCCTTGAGTTGTGTCTGCAATGTGTGTGGATGTGCACTCTCATCCCATGTGTTTCTAGGGAGACAAAATGAGGCCTTTCAGCAGAAAAGGAAAACTTACAGAAAAGAAAAACTTACAGTTCCTGCAACTGTAAGTGTTAATAAATGTGAATTCCTGTTCATATCATCTCCTGACCAACTCCAATGAGCCAGACCCTGGTCCGTGAATGTTACATTTTTGTAACATTTTGAACAGGATATTTTTCCTATATGATGCATTTGTTGATTCCTGGTAATAGGAAAGAAAACGACGTTTGATTATTTTCTCCTTAGCCATACCAAGATGACTTTTTAATGTGATAGCTTTCAAACTGACTTTAGATTGGCAATTTTATCAATGTAAATATGAAATATACAACATGTATGTAAAATTGTATCAATTTTATCAAATGTGATCAATATGCTCTTACCCAAGGTGGGAAGCTGTGATTGCTTTTTCTTTAGTGACATTGCTTTGAAATTTCAGAACAGTATTGGATAGAGGCAGGTAGGGCAGGTATATTTGTTTTCTGTGCAAGCATCATGGAGATTTGTCAAACAATTTTGTGTCAAAGCTGATATTAGCTGATAATCAATGAAACTATTTTTATTACACTTAAATACTCTTCTATTTACATTTTCACAGAGCTATTTCCATGCAGTATCTTTTGCATCATTAAGGTTANAATTACTCTGATTATATACTCACACATTGTATACATGTACTGAAATATGACTATGTGCCCCATAAATATGTCAATCAATATATTTCAATACAAAGTTTTTAAAAAGAAGAAATCAGAAACAGTGGTTGACACTCAGTGTTGGGGACAGAGATTGAATTTGAAAGTGGAGCCATTGGACTTTCTGGAATGAAAAAACATTCAATCATTGGACTCGGGTCCAATGGTGACACAAATAATTACATTAGACAAAGTTTATCAAACTGTACACGTAAAAGCTGTGCATTTAATTTGATGTGCCTTTTAGATCAATTTTAAAAGAGAAGTTTTAGGGAAAATAAGTTTAGGACAGGAGAAGTCCTGTAATTTGAGATTCCTGATTTGGTAAGGTGAGTTGGCTCAATTGAAGTTTTACTTTATCATGGATAGCTGAAAATTGGGTTTAATGAAAAATCCATGTGATCCCCTTTGTACATAAGTCAGAAAGAAATGTGTACTCACTCACTGAAGAGTCTGATAAATACCGTGTTTGATTCTTTAATATAAGAGCCCTCAGTTGATGTGATCGTTAATTTCAGGTGTCGATTAGATTAAGGAATACCTAAAAACCTGGTAAAGCTATCTTTTAGGGTGTGTCTATGAGGGTGTTTCTGGAGGAGATTAGCACGTGAGCCCAAGTGGACTCAGTGTGAAGGATCCACCCTCANAGTTTTTTTCCGAAATGTAAATTTTTTCTCTAGTTTCTCATTTCTATCAAAGATATTTATGCCAAGAGTAACTCATTTCCAAAATAAGTCTAGTTTTTTACCTATTCACGTGCATAAAGTTTTACAAGAATGCTGATTGACCATATTGGCTCTTTTTAAGTGGGTTTCCTGGGACTTTTCATGAGGAATCTTCGATTAAACTATTAAAAACTTGTTAAGACTGAGAAAGCTAAGACAAGGGCTCACTATCAGGTTTTACCAGTAGTCCTTGAGTAAATTTCTCTCTTCTCAAGAATTTCCAAAATATCTTAAAGTTCCTAAGACTGTCAGAAAGTGACATTTTTTTACTTACTGTAAGGCCAGAAACTTTTAAGGTAACAGTGTATCAGGCCAGTGCTTTTTCCAAGTCTGTTGGCTTTATAAAGTCACCCTCAGTTCCTTAAATCTTTGTGCTCATACCTGAAAATATGACATTCCACTCAAAGCCTTAGTAAAATAATTAGTGCTAGTAATTCTAATGTTACAGGAAGAACAGATTTTTATTGAGATTCTGTAAACAAATATATTGCCATAAAATAAGAGTACTCATGAATAGCTTCCAGATTTTTGAGGGATCAGATAGAGAGAAAAGTAAATGTTTCAGTCTTGTTCACAAAAGTATACTTTATCAAACACCTATGAAGCTATAGATAGTCCAAATGAGAAAAAGAAATTCTTACAGCTCCCAGACCCCTCGTCATATATTTATGTACATGTGCTATTGGTTCTGTCTCTCTCGAGAACTTCACTGACACAGTTGACATCAAATAATATATTCCTGAAAATGACTTTGCAGTATGCAGTATAATGACCCCACAAATGTGTTCATATCCTAATCCCCAGAACCTTTGAATATGTTTTGTTACATGACAAGGGAGGAATTGGGGAGGAAGATAAAATTAAGGTTGTTAATCAGCTGACCTTATAGTAACACCATCTTGGATGATCCAGGTGGGCCAATTGTAATCATAAGGAGCCCCTGAATGTGTGAGAGAGAAGAGGAGGAGTTGGAGTCAAAGAGATTTGAAGATGCTATGCTGACTTTGAGGATGGAAGCATGTCCATGAGTCCAGGAATGTAGAAGACCTGTAGGAGCTGGTATGGGCAGGGAAATGGATTCTCCCCTAGAGCCTCCGGAAAGAACCTATCTCTGCAGACATTTTTATTCTAGCCCAGTGAGACCTACTCTGGACTTCTGACCTACAGAAATGTAAGAGAATAAATTGCTTTATGCTAGTTTGTAGAAATTTGTCAAAGCAACAACAGGAAACTAACATACACATTTATTCATTAACATCTTATACAAGAGACCTGAAATTAAGTGTCTCACTTTATGCAGTTAGCTTCTGTGGGTTAAGAGTGTTTTGTCTATGGTGAACAGAGCTGCAATAAACATGGAAGTGCAGGTATCCCCTTGACATGATGATTTCTATCCCTCTTGATGTTTACTCAGAAGTGGGATAGCTAGACCATACGGAAGATCTATCTGTAGTTGTTTGAAAAACCTCCATACTGTTTTCCATAATGTTTGTACTAATTTACAGTCCCGCCAATAGTGCAGGAGCATTCCCTTCTCTCCATACCCTCACCAGCATTTGTTAGTAACCATCTTTTTGAAGATATGGAACCAACCTAAATGTCCATCAAAAGGTGACTGGATAACTGTACACGTAAAAGCTGTGCATTTAATTTGATGTGCCTTTTAGATCAATTTTAAAAGAGAAGTTTCAGGGAAAATAAGTTTAGGACAGGAGAAGTCCTGTAATTTGAGATTCCTGATTTGGTAAGGTGAGTTGGCTCAATTGAAGTTTTACTTTATCATGGATAGCTGAAAATTGGGTTTAATGAAAAATCCATGTGATCCCCTTTGTACATAAGTCAGAAAGAAATGTGTACTCACTCACTGAAGAGTCTGATAAATACCGTGTTTGATTCTTTAATATAAGAGCCCTCAGTTGATGTGATCGTTAATTTCAGGTGTCGATTAGATTAAGGAATACCTAAAAACCTGGTAAAGCTATCTTTTAGGGTGTGTCTATGAGGGTGTTTCTGGAGGAGATTAGCACGTGGGCCCAAGTGGACTCAGTGTGAAGGATCCACCCTCAATATGGGCAGGCACCATCTAATCCACTGAGGGCCTGGAGAGAATAAAAACAGAGGAAAAAGTGAATCACTCTCTCTATCCCCCAGAGCTGGGATATACTCTTCTCTCCTGTTCATGGATGTCCAAACTCAAGAATCTTCAGCCTTTAAGTTCCAGGATTTACACCTGCTAAATTTCTGGCTCTCGGGCCCTTGGCCTTGGACTGAGAATCACACCATTGGCTTCCCTGGTTCTGAAGCTTCTGGAGAATCACACCTTTGGATTTCAGACTTGGACTGAGCCATGCTTCCAGCACCCAGTATGCAGATGGCCTGTCATGAAACTATTCAGCCTTCACAATCACATGAGCTAATCCCTATAAAAAATCTTCTGTCATATATTTATGTACATGTGCTATTGGTTCTGTCTCTCTCGAGAACTTCACTGACACAGTTGACATCAAATAATATATTCCTGAAAATGACTTTGCAGTATGCAGTATAATGACCCCACAAATGTGTTCATATCCTAATCCCCAGAACCTTTGAATATGTTTTGTTACATGACAAGGGAGGAATTGGGGAGGAAGATAAAATTAAGGTTGTTAATCAGCTGACCTTATAGTAACACCATCTTGGATGATCCAGGTGGGCCAATTGTAATCATAAGGAGCCCCTGAATGTGTGAGAGAGAAGAGGAGGAGTTGGAGTCAAAGAGATTTGAAGATGCTATGCTGACTTTGAGGATGGAAGCATGTCCATGAGTCCAGGAATGTAGAAGACCTGTAGGAGCTGGTATGGGCAGGGAAATGGATTCTCCCCTAGAGCCTCCGGAAAGAACCTATCTCTGCAGACATTTTTATTCTAGCCCAGTGAGACCTACTCTGGACTTCTGACCTACAGAAATGTAAGAGAATAAATTGCTTTATGCTAGTTTGTAGAAATTTGTCAAAGCAACAACAGGAAACTAACATACACATTTATTCAATAACATCTTATACAAGAGACCTGAAATTAAGTGTCTCACTTTATGCAGTTAGCTTCTGTGGGTTAAGAGTGTTTTGTCTATGGTGAACAGAGCTGCAATAAACATGGAAGTGCAGGTATCCCCTTGACATGATGATTTCTATCCCTCTTGATGTTTACTCAGAAGTGGGATAGCTAGACCATACGGAAGATCTATCTGTAGTTGTTTGAAAAACCTCCATACTGTTTTCCATAATGTTTGTACTAATTTACAGTCCCGCCAATAGTGCAGGAGCATTCCCTTCTCTCCATACCCTCACCAGCATTTGTTAGTAACCATCTTTTTGAAGATATGGAACCAACCTAAATGTCCATCAAAAGGTGACTGGATAAGGAAACTGTGGTATGTAAACACCATGGAATACTACTCTGCCATAAAAAAGAATGAAATTCTCCTATTTGCAACAACGTGGATTAGCCTGGAGAAACTTACGATGAGTGAAAAAAGCAAAGCACAGAGGGATAAATACCACATGTACTCACTCATAAGTGGGAGCTAAGAGAGAAAGAAGGAAGGAAAGGAAGACCACAGTAGTGCATTGGACTTGCAGGGGAAGGGAGCACACCTAGGGATACAAAGTGGAGTTGGGGAAAGGTGGATGGGGACAGAGGTTACATATAATTGGGGGGATAGATAGGTGGGTGACATGGGGTATAATCACAATTGTGGTAATGGGTATGCTGCCAGTATGGATCTGGCCTTCACATTTTGGGCACGAGGGGTGACAATCACCTTTGAATGTCATGAATATTCATAACCAATTTAAAAAATTGTTTTGTGTTTTAATTCCACATTAAGTCAAAGAGATCTTCAGTCAATTTGGGAAAGATGAGTATTTCGCCTTTTTAACTGTTATAGAGTATTTCTCACTGTGTAAGCTTATATGTGGGTCCAATTACAAAATATTAGAAAAGGAAAAGTCGATTTTAGTAAGATGAAACTCACCCATTCTACTTTGAAATCTTCATGCCCAAAATTCTACATTCTTTCAATCTCACTTTAACTCAAATGACCATTCCTTTCATGTTAGCCTCTCGAACTTTTCCTGAAATTCCCTTTAAACATAAAAGATGAGAACATAAATGAAACTAACATCATAAAATGCAGGAGGTCATCCAAACGCACATACACATATGTCTGTTATTGCTCTCGAACTCTGCTTTGGACACTATTCATCAGCAATGTGTGGGTTAAATATATATTCTAATTACCCAAAGCCAGTAAATACTTCTAACAATTTGTAGAAATATGTGCGTAAGTTTCTGGCTATGACAAGGGCTACTGCAAGGCTAAGGCTGATGTCGTGCCTGCCGGTAATACTGCACCGACTGGGCCAATGGCTGAGGTAGGGCTGGGTCTGGAGCTCCCAGACCCCTCAAGCCCATTCACAGACTGGGTCATAAACCCTTCACATGCCAGGCTGGGTCACCAGACCCCTCCACACCAGGCTGGGTAGCCAGACACCTTCACGCAGGTCTATGAGTTAGGCAGCCAGCCACACAGTCCTTGGAAGCTGCAGGTCTGGAACAACGTGGCCATGCAGGGCGGGCGCCCAAGGCAGT
Organism: Galeopterus variegatus; assembly: GCF_000696425.1. Classification (NCBI taxonomy): domain Eukaryota; kingdom Metazoa; phylum Chordata; class Mammalia; order Dermoptera; family Cynocephalidae; genus Galeopterus; species Galeopterus variegatus. The sequence continues at coordinate 7,084 of NW_007738780.1, forward strand.
AAAACACCTGCCAAAGTAGTGCCGCCTTGCAGGCGCAGGTTCTCCACACACATACACAATGTTACCAAACGACCCTGAACTGGCTCCGAGGAGAGGGGAGCCTGACCATATTGTTCCATTTTCCCAACAATAGGTAAAAACCGGAACTGGAGAAAAATAATAGCGAAGAAAATTATGAGGAAGAAAATAAAATGAAGTCAGGAATTATGTTTACAGTTCTTATCATTACTCTTAAAATTTAGGGACAATTTTGCCTCTATGTGTCCTATAATGGTTTGAGGCACAGGGACAATAATTTATAAAATTGAAATTTATCATAACAATCACACATAAAACAATGTCTCAACAGCGCCACAGAACTACCAGTCATTCCTAATGAAAAGACAAATATATATATATAAATGTATATATATATATATATATATACACACACACA
>NW_007738780.1:8099-8735 GCF_000696425.1 Galeopterus variegatus
GGGACAATTTTGCATCTATGCATCCTATAATTGTGTGAGGCATTGGGGCAATAATGTATAAAATTGATATTTATCATAACAATCACACATAAAACAATGTCTCAACAGCGCCACAGAACTACCAGTCATTCCTAATGGAAAGGCAAAAATAATACATATATCCCCATGATTCCTACAGGAGGATTACTAAGGGCGGTGATGAAAAATGTCCTCAATAATGCTTGGTTTGTGAGTGTGTCCAACACTAAAGAGATATTTCCCAGCGCACTTCTGAATTCAAACAGCAGTGCAACCCAACACACCATGCCCCTGATATGTGTGGTGGAGTCACTCCAGTATTAAACTCTGGACATGATGAAATATGCGATCCTTCATTGAGTGTCTAGTGCATGCTGACCCCACTACTTTTTACTTAATACAAAGCAGTAGGTCACAAACAATCATCACTTTGACAACATTTTTTTTTTTATCTGGTTTCCTTCACCACGAATGGACTTATAGAGGTACCTTTTTACACTCGCCTGGTTTTGTCTTTTTGTCTTTTTGTCCATGTCCGGCAACGGATCGCAACCCTCAGTGTTGCCCCCGTACCGGACCGGGGACCGGCAACGGGATCGCAAGCCTCGGCGTTGCTCC
>NW_007738780.1:8745-20750 GCF_000696425.1 Galeopterus variegatus
CTGATACCTTCATCAATACCATTGTATTATATATTGTGACAGGTGTTATGGGCTTTTTCCCTCTTGCTGGGATCCTCTTCTCTTATTCTCAAATAGTGGCTTCTGTCCTGAGGATCTCAGCAGCAGGAGGGAAGTATAAAGTGTTTTCCACCTGTGGGTCTCACCTCTCGGTTGTCTCCTTGTTCTATGGAACCTGCCTGGGAGTCTACCTCAGTTCCACAGGGACACATACCTCTTGGACAGCAGTGTTTACCTCTGTCCTATACACTGTGATCACTCCCATGATGAACCCCTTCATCTACAGCCTGAGAAACAGGGACATGAAGAGGGCCCTCGGAAAGATTCTGTGCAGCGTGTGGACCTCTCAGTGACAGCAACAATGACTCTGTGCCTGGTCAAGTGTGATCAAGGACAGTGGAATAGAGCACTTCGTGTAGATGCTGAGGTTTCTCTGACTGGGATCAATGCTGCTGTTTTCATTATCGTCCTTATTGGCAATTAGTAAATATCCTTTTATTAGGAGTATCTTCAAGTCTCCTGCCCATTTTGTACTTTTAATTTATTTTATTTGTTGGAGAAATTAAATTCTTTGTCAGATATATGTCTGTTACATATATATGAGAGAGCTGTACTTTATATATACATATATATATATATATTTTAATAATCAGTGTCTTTCCATTTTATTCATGGTGTCTTTTGATAAATAGGTCATTTAAAATTTAGATGGCATTAAAAATTTTTTTCATTATTATTATTATTCCTTTCTGTAGATTAGAAGTCTAGCCATAGTGTGACCAGGTTCTCTGCTCAGGGTCTCACAAGACTTAAATCAAGTGGTCACCCAGGCTGTGTCCTCAATGACAGCTCAGGATTCTTGTCCACATTCAGGTTTTGGCAGGATTTAGTTCTTTGTATTTGGGGGACTGAGGCCCCATTATCTTGCTAGCTGTTGGATGAAGCTCATTCTCAGATCCTAGATGCTGTCTTCAGTTTCTACACGTGTGGTTATGAACCAAGTGTTTGTGTCCATCCCCCCAAACTCATATGCTGAAATCTAATTCCCAATGTGTAGATGTTTAGAGTTGGGGTCTTTGGGAGGCAACTATGTCATGAGGGTGGAGACCCCATGATGGGGTTAGTGATCCTAATAATAAAGGCCTTAAAGATAGCTTGCTCCTTTTCAACCATAGGTTGATACAAGAAGTCAGTTGTCTGCAACTCAGAAGAGGGTCTTCACCAGAACCCACACATGGTGGCAACAGGATTTCAGACTTCCAGCCTCCAGATCTGTGAGAAATCAATTTCTGTAGTTGATGAACTACCCAGCCTACAGTATTTTATTTATAGAAGCCTGAGATAACTAAGATGTGGGATTTCTCACAACATGAAAACTTCAACTTCGTAGGAAAAAAAAAAAAAAACCTTTGTGAAAACAGCACCATAATCTCTCCCACACTGTGAATCTCTTCCCGGATGGAGAGTGCGGTCTCTTTTAAGCGCTCACCAGATGAGGTCAGGTCAGCCAGGGTAAAACCCATTTTTATTAACTCAAAGGGATTAAATTGAGACTTTAATTACATCTGTGGAGTCGCTTCCTTTTTTAAACATAATGTACACTCTTCATGAGAGTTAAATCCAAAAATCCACATTCAAGGGGAGGTGTATCCAGGATGCATATAACAGAAATAGGAGTCTTGGGGTCCTCTCAGAATTCTGCTTCACTGTGTGTTAATGAACTACACGATTGTTAAAATGCCAATTCTCCTTAAACTGATGTATAGATGCAGTGAAACCCAACCAAAAATTCCCACAAGGTTTATCTTTTGATATAAATTGACAACCGTTTGTAATATTTCATGGAAATGCAAAGAACCTACAACAGCCAGAAGAGTTTTGAAAGAGAATGAAGTTGGAAGTCTCACACTGCCTGATTTCAAGATTTAGTCTAAAGGTACAATAGCCAATGAACTGTGTTATTAGTGTAAATATAGACATAGAGATCAATGAAACAGAAATGAGTCCAGAAACGAATCCATATACATATATATATGTATATATATGGTTAATAGATTTTTGATGAAGTCACCAAGACAATTTAAAGAGGATGAAAGTCTATCCAGTGAAAGGTGCAATAACTAGATATTTATATGAAAAAATAGTTACAGTTAAAACCCTACTCTTATATCACATAATACATGCATGTGAATTAAACTGGATCTTACATGTGAATGTAATTGTAATATGCTAAGGAATAAACAACTTAAATGAGTTTTAATCAGGTATAACAGAAAGTCCACGCACTGATTGACTCTATTGGTCACTTTGGTGACAACCTAATTTCCCTAATTGTGCCTTTTCTTCCTTGATAACAATCTCTGATATTGTTCAAATTGGCTATCGTGTGCTCATCTCACCCACGATGCTCATACCACCCAAATGTGCTCTTCCCACATCAATAAATTCAGGAATAGTAGGCTTACAACAACATCCCCAGGGGAAGAAATGCCAGATTCATATTTTTATTGGATACTATTTGTTTCCCATCCATATCTCCTAACTATTACCATTTTTGAGCTTTTCCAGCTCAATATCCAATGCCAGCTTCTGGGTTTCCACCTGAGAACATCATCTGGCCAACGGAACCCTCTCTGCTCACTTGCATGTTTATCTGTGAGTTGTATAAAATAATACCCCCCCCCACAATCCCCAGGAATTCTATGTGCTCCTGGTAGCCAGTCTATGCTTGGCCTTTAGGAATTCACTAGTATTTTACCTTAAATACTGTCTGTTTGAACACTGCCCCTGCTGCCCTCCCATGCTCAGTACCAGGACAGCTATTGCTCACAACTCAGTCTCCTTCGGGAGACATCTGACTCTCCTTGGATTTCAGGTTATTCGTTTGTTCTGTGACCTCAACTTTGTGATGGGTTTAAGAAAATTTATGACTTTGTAGATTATCTGGCTTTTTCTTGTTAGGGTGGTAGTGATATGCTTTTCAGCATTTAACATTCTATGTAGAAACTGGTATTTGCAACTTTCTTTAGTGTTACTTGGGAGGAGAAACAGAGACAGAGATGGAGAGAGAATGAAGATTTCCCTAATTTCTAGTAGAAAGAATATGATGCATAACTCTTTACTATCCAAATCTAATTCACTACTGAGTTTTGAATAGCAAGAAACATTTGAGTTCAGAAAGCAAGTAATATATAATTATTTTGATTTACATTCTCATGAATTTGTTAATAAACCAGTGAAAAATAGAAGGTAGTGGTCATGGCTACATTAAATATGTATGTATATTCATTGTACATATTTATGGGATACAGTTTGTTACTTCAATACATGCATATATTTTATAATGATCCAATCAGAATAGTTAGTATAGCTGTCACCTTATTATTTATCATTTCTTTGTGGTTATAACATTCTAGATCCACATTTCTGGCTTTTCTTATTTTTTAATTTTTATTTTATTATTTTAGCAATATACAGTGTAATTGATTTTTGTGTCCCTTTATTGATTCCTCCCTCCCCCTCCCCCCTCCCACCCATCAACATCGTATCGATTCACCTGTCTTAACAAGTTCAAGGAATTGTGATTGCTGTGTCTTCTTTCCCACCCCCGCATTTGTATGTGTATTTATTTATTTATTTTTAGCTCCCACAAATAAGTGAGAACATGTAGTATTTCTCTTTCTGTGCCTGACTTATTTCACTTAATATATTTTTTCTAAGTCCATCCATGTTACTGAAAATGGTAGTATTTCATTCTTTTTTATAGCAGAGTAGTATTCCATTGTGTAGATATACCACAGTATCCATATCCACTCAACGGGTGATGGACATTTTGGCTGATTTTAACTCTTGGCTATTGTAAATAGTGCTGCAAAAAACATTGAGGTACAGGTATCCCTTTGAAATATACCATGCAGTGTTAACAGCTATTGTCAACCTAGAACACCAGAACTTAAAAATATATATTTAAAGACTCAAGCTTTAGTGTTTATTTTAGAGTTTTTAATTCCCATGTATAAGTCATATGGGAATAGAGATTTGAACACATCTCTATCCTGCAGTATCAGACCAGCTGGTAGTTACTTATAGATATTTTTATTTATTTATTTTTATTTTTATTTTTTAAATTTATTTTATTTATTGAATCAAAATCGAATATACATATTTTGGGAGCTGAACATTGAGATATGTTGATTAAATCAATATTACTAGTACATATATTGTTACAAATCATAATTATTCTTTATGCCCCTTGTCAAACCTCTCCCCTTCACCCCTTTCCTCCCCCTCCCCCCTCTAATTTCCCTAGATTTCTTCTCTCCTTCTAAAAGAATAACGGTTACACTGTTAACTTGTTGCCCAGATGATCTGTTCAATGCTGAGAGATGTGATTGGATCCCCCAATATTTTCATAGAGCACATGCTTCTTTTGTCACTCTGAAATGGGTTTTGTGGAAAGAGACATCCTTTTCTTTTCTTTGTCTCTGCTGGTGACTCTCCTTGTGTGAATGCACTCCCGTGGTTGGTGGACCATCTGCGTGCTGGTTGTGGTGTCTAGTCACTTTTGCGGCAGCCATGGTTATTGTGGAGGCTGTGGTGGGCCACCCACATGGAGGTGCTGTTTTTGGCATTCTCCTTGGCACTGGTGGTATGCCTGGTTGTGGGGTGTGTCTGGTCCTCTTCTCCATGCCTTTGGTCCCTGAGCAGGCTGCAAGTCACTGGTGCCATGGGCCTGGTTGTGAGAGGTGTGTCCGTTGCCCTTCTCTATGCCTTGGGTCACTGGGTGAGACCCAAGGAGCTGGCTCAGTGTGCCTGCTTGTCGGAGGAGGGTCCAGTTCCCTTCTCCATGCCCCAGGTTTGCTCTGAGGCACTGGCACGGTGTGTCTCATTGTGGGAGGGTGGTATGGTCCCATTCTCCATGCCCCGGGTCCCCAGGAAGGCCCTGAGGCACTGGCCTGGTGTGCCTAATTGTGGGACAGAAGTCCAGTTCCCTTCTCTGTGCTTCAGTACCCTAGGAAGGCCCCGAGGTGCTGGTGTGGTGTGCCTGGTTTTGGAAAGAGGGTCTGGTCCCCTTATCCGCCCTGGACAGGCCCTGAGGTGTGGGCATTGTGTGCCTGGTTGTGGGAGAGAGTTCTGGTCCCCTTCTCCATGCTTTGGGTCACTGGGTGGGACCCAAGGTGATGGTATGGTGTGCCTGATTGTGGGAGGAGGGCCCAGTCCCTTTCTCTGTGCCTCAGATAACCGTGTTGGCCCCAAGGCACTGGCATAGTTTGCCTGGAATTGGAAGTGGGGTCCAGTCCCCGGATCCAAGCCTCTAGTTCCCAGGCAGGCCGCAATGTGCTGGTGGTTTGCCTTTGGCTGGAACTAATTTTTTGTCCTTTGCTTCTATCACGGGGGAATTTCCTGTGGGAACCAGTACTTGAGCTGTGTGGTTGAGCTAAATTGCTGCTTTGCTGCTGTTTCCCTAGGGAAGGCTTTTTGTGTAGCTCAGGGTGTAAAGGTTGACCTTATTGGTACTTCCAGCTCTCCAGAGACCCAGTGGATATGTGTTCTGTAGAATCTCTGATCTGGGCCTCAGTTTTATTAAATCAAACTGCACCCCATGCAATTCTGCATTCCTGACCATTCTTCTCTGAGTGGTCCTGTGTTGACTGGGGGCAGATTGTCTGTCCTTGCTGTGTCCCAGTGTCCTCCTGGTGTTCCCATCTTGCCCAATGCCCGTGCTCCAAACACTTCCCATGGGATGGCCCTGTTCTGATCCCTTGCAATGACTCACGGGTCTCTGAATGGCTCCCTTTTCTCAGTTGTTCTGGCTCCTCCCTCCTGCGTGGGTCCATGGGAACCCTATTAGTGGTCTTGCTGTCCTCAGGCCCACCAAAGCCCTCTTCTCTCCTGCTGCCTCCAAGTAACTCCATCTGAAGGGCACAGTTGTGGCTTCTGACAGCTCCTGCTCCATGTGCTCATTAGCTCAAGCCTTAAAACAGCCATGGCCCTAAATGCTCAGAGCAGTTTTTTCTTTCTCTCATCATGGCTTCTCCCCCTTCATGAACTCCATAGGTCTCTCCTTCTCTTCCCCTGAGCTCCAGCAGCCCCAGCTTGGCTGATGTTACATTTTTATAGTTGTAAATTGGTTGATTTGTGGGAGAGAGGTACACTGGGAACTGTTTATTCTACCATCTTGACCGGAACCCTGTAGATATCTTTAAACATCATGAAAGGGTGTATTAATCACATTTGCTGCAGTAACAAGCAATGTTCAAGCTCACAGTGCTTTAATATAAAGAGAAGGTTTATTTCTCACCACATCCCGTGCAGGCTTTGGGGTACCTGTGGCTGAGACCAGCTGTGCTTTGCTCTATGTGTGCCTTCATGCTGGAAATGTGGCTGAGGAAACAGCCCCTGTGTGACAGGTGCCTATTCTCACAACAGAGAGGAAGAGCAAAGGGAAGGGATGGGAAGGGACAGAATCTCACAATGTCTCTAACAGATTCTTCTTAGACACTGAGTACATAATGTCGGTCCACATTCTATCAATCAAAACACATCACTTGTCCAAGTCCAAACCCAAATGGCAGAGACATATACTCCTATCTCTTGAGTCACCATCAAGTCCCAAATCAGGCCCTGCAGGTAGGCCTCACCGCCACAACCCATCTCCATCCCCAGCCTGGCACAGTGCACACGGAGCAGGGAGACGTCCAGCAGGGGAAGTGGAGGCCCCACAGAGACCACACATCCTGTGGTGCCGGCGCATGACATAGCAGCCCAGCCGAGTGCATGCTTACCAGAGAGGTGCCTCCCCAGAGAGGCTCAAGAACCAAGACAAACACACATGCAAGGCACTAGTGGCCAACTGAGCAGACACTGAGGCAGCCATACCAAACTGGCAACCCAAGCAATATCTTAGGCAGACAATAGTGTCAAACCTGTGGACTGTGAAACCCCCTGCCACAATGAATAAACATCAAAGGAAAGATAAGAGAAATATGAAAAATCAAGAAAGTACATCACCAAAGGGTAATAACTCTCAAGCTCTAGATCGTATAGAACAAGAAGCCCTTGAAATGTCTGACAACGAATTTCGAGTGACAATTCTAAGGAAACTGAACGAGATACAAGAAAACTCAGCTAGACAACATGATGAAATGAGGAAAGGTATACAGGACCTGAAAGAAGAAATGTACAAGGAAATCCATGCCCTGAAAACGAATGTAGCAGAGCTTGCTGAGATGAAGAATTCATTCAGTGAAATAAAAAACACAACAGAGAGTTTAACCAGCAGGCTGGCAGAAGCAGAAGAGAGACCTTCTGACTTGGAGATGGGCTGTTTGAAATAACACAGGCAGACAAAAAGAAAAGAAAACAGAATTAAACGCATTGAAGAAAATCTAAGAGAGATATCAGACAAAATTAAGTGGTCAAATTTCCAAGTCACGGGTATTCCAGAAAGGGAGGAAAAAGGAGATTGCATTGAAAACATATTCAACAACATAGTGGCAGAAAACTTCCCAGTTATTGGAAAAGATACAGATATACAGATTCAGGAAGCTCAAAGATCCCCAAACGTATTCAACCCAAAAAGGTCTTCTCCAGGACATGATTTAGTGAAATTGGCAAAACTCAAAGACAAAGAGAGAATCTTAAAAGCTGCAAGAGAGAAGCGTCATATCACCTATAAGTGATCCCCAATCAGATTAACATCAGACTTTTCATCACAAACCCTAAAAGCCAGAAAGGAAAGTGATGATATATTCCAAATACTAAAAGACAGAGATTGCCAGCCAAGAATACTCTACCCGGCAAGGCTATCCTCCCAAAATGATGGGCAAATAGTATATTTCACAGACAAACAAAAACTGTGGGAGTTAACTTCCACACAACCACCCTTACAAGAAATTCTCAAGGGAGTACTGTGTTTGGTACCCGAAAAACAACTACGTCTCCATAAAAACCCAAGAAAAATCAAAACCCACTAGTATAATAAAAACGGTATTCATGAAGAGAAAACAAACAAACAAACAAACAAACAGGCTATCTACAACCCAAGGAATCAACAAATACAGAAAACAAACAGTAAATCAGAAAGAAAAGAACAAAAGATACCTAAGACATCCAAACAATAATCAATAAAATCCTAGGATTAAATCAACACTTTTCAATAATAACTCTTAATGTATAAGGCTTAAATTCCCCAGTCAAAAGACAGAGGCTGGCTGACTGGATTAAAAAGGAGGGCCCTAATATATGCTGCCTTCAAGAGACCCACCTCAACCATACTGACTCACATAGACTAAGAGAGAAAGGATGGAAAAAGATTTACCATGCAAACAGAAATGAAAAATGAGCTGGGGTAGCTATTCTTATATCTGATAAAATAAACTTTAAACGAAAAACCATAAAAAGAGATAATGAGGTTGCTGATGTCCCTCAGAGTGTGCAGCTATGGGCTGGACAGGACGTGGTTGTTTCTTTTGGAGACCTGCGTCTGGCTGTGGAAATGATGCTTAATTCCTTCCTACTGTCTTGTCTGGGATACAGCTTCCAGTCTCCATCTTCAACCATCCAGGAAGGAATTCAGACTTCCATAGGAAGACCTTCTTTTCAGAAAACCCATCCAGGTGAGTCTGAGAGCCCCATAGGGACTTCAGGAAAAGTTCAGAGAGAATGAAAGCTGAGAACATTTACCTAAGGTCACTTGAGAGCCAAACCAGCCCAGCTCAGAGTTGAACCATTACTGTGTTTGTTTGCTTGCTTGACTAATTGTAATTCATTTATTTAATATGTGAAAAAGAGGTGTCTTTTAGACTTTGCAATGCTTAGAACATTGTTGACAGTTCAGTAATGGGAAATGAAATCCAAATGGATGAGGCTGATGAAGGAATGGAAAGTATAAAGTATTTCATGTAAAATTAGGATATATCAAAGGAGCTTTGCAGTAACTAGGTGTGAAAATTGTGTATTAGGTGTGGAGGGACATGCAGTGAGATGAGGGCATACTTTTCTTTTAATTTTTAATACGTGGTATATTTGAGCATGTTTTTGTATTTATTACAAAGATTAGACCAATGGATTACTTACAAATACAAAGGTACTTCAGAATTTCTGTGAAAAAAAAATGGAATTAGAAGATAATACAATTTTTTTTCATGAACATTTTGAAGCACCCTCGTACTACCGTAATAACTTCGTATAGCATACATTATACGAAGTTATACGTCCCAACAAAAAAAAGCCCAGGGCCAGATGGATTCACAGCAGAATTTGACCAAACATTCAAAGAGGAATTGACAAAAATTCTTTCCAAACTATTCCAAAAGATTGAAACAGAGGCAAATCTCCCAAACTCATTCTATGAAGCAAAAATCATCCTGATACCAAACCAGGTAAAGACACAACCAATAAAGAAAACTACATGTCGATATCCTTGATGAATATACGTGCAAAAATCCTCAATAAAATACTGGTTAACAAATAAAAAAAATCATGTGTAAAATTATTCACCACGATCAAGTATGATTCATCCCAGGGATGCAAGGTTGGTTCAACATATGCAAATCAATAAATGTGATACACCATATTAATAAAGTCAAACACGAGGACCATATGGTCATCTCTATAGATGCTCAAAAATAATTTGATAAAATTCAACATTCATTCACGACAAAGACCCTCTTTAAGTTAGGTATAGTTGGAAATTATCTCAACATATTTAAAGCCATATGTGATAAACACACTGCCAATATCATCCTGAATGGGGAAAAGCTGAAAGCTTTTCCTTTAAGAACAGGAACCAGACAAGGATGCCCACTCTCACCACTCCTATTCAACATAGTGCTGGAAGTACTACCCAGAGCAATCAGAGAAGAGAAGGAAATAAAGGGCATCCAGACCCTAAAAGATGAAGTCACACTGTCCCTGTTTGGAGAGGACATGATCCTATATATCGAACAGCCTAAAGCCTCTACAAAAAAACTCTTGGAGTTGATAAATGATTTCAGCAAAGCAGCAGGATACAAAATCAATACACGTAAGTCAGTAGCATTTCTATTCTCCAATAGTGAACATGCAGAAAGAGAAATCAACAAAGCTTGCCTATTTACAATAGCCACCAAAATAATAAAATTCTTAGAAATTGAGTTAACCAAAGATGTGAAAAATCTCTATAATGAGAACTACAACCCACGGCTGAGAGAAATTAGAGCGGATACAAGAAGATGGAAAGACATCCCATGCTCTTGGATTGGAAGAATCAACATTGTGAAAATGTCGATACTACCCAAAGTGATATACTAATTCAGTGCAATCCCCATCAAAATTCCAATGATATTTTTATCAGAAATAGAAAGAACTAACCAGAAATTTATATGGAATAACAAAAGATCACACATGGCCAAAGCAATGCTGAGCAAAAAAATAAAGCTGGAGGCATAACACTACCTGACTTTAAACTACACTACAAAGCTTTAATAACCAAAACAGCATGGTACTGGAATAAAATTAGACCTATCGATCAGTGGAATAGGATAGAGAATCCAGAAATCAACACACACACATACAGCCATCTCATCTTTGACAAAGGGACCAAGCCTATACACTGAGGAAGAGACTGCCTCTTCAGCAAATGGTGCTGGGATAACTGGATATCAATATACAGGAGAATGAAACTAGACCCATACCTCTCACCATATAGTAAAGTGAACTCAAAATGGATTAAAGATTTAAATATACACCCTGAAACAATAAAACTTATTCCATACTACCCAAAGTGATATACAAATTTAATGCAATCCCCATCAAAATTCCTATGACATTTCTCACAGAAATGGAAAGAACTATACAGTTATTTATCTGGAATAACAAAAGACCACGAATAGCCAAAGCAACGCTGAGCAAAAAAAATAAAGCTGGAGGTATTACTCTACCTGACTTTAAACTATACTACAAAGCTATAATAACCAAAACAGCATGGTATTGGTATAATAACAGAGACTCTGATCAATGGAATAGAATAGAGCACCCTGAAATTAACCCACGCACTTACTGCCATTTGATCTTCGACAAAGGCATCAAGTCTATTCACTGGGGTCGGGACTCTCTCTTCAGCAAAGGGTGCTGGGATAACTGGTTATCCATTTGCAGGAGATTGAAACTAGACCCATACCTCTCACCATATACTAAAATCAACTCAAAATGGATTAAAGATTTAAATATACACTCTGAAACAATAAAACTTATTAAAGAAAACATAGGAGAAACCCTTCAGCAAATAGGGCTGGACACAGACTTCATGAATACAACCCCAAAAGCATGGGCAACCAAAGGAAAAATAAACAAATGGGATTATATCAAACTAAAAAGCTTCTGCACAGCAAAAGAAACAATTAACAGAGCTAAAAGACAACCAACAGAGTGGGAGAAAATATTTGCAAATTATACATCCGACAAAGGATTAATATCCAGAATATACAAGGAACTTAAACAACTTTACAAGAAAAAAACAAGCAACCCAATTAAAAAATGGGCAAAAGAGCTAAGTAGGCAATTCTCTAAGGAAGATATACAAATGGCCAACAAACATATGAAAAAATGCTCAACATCACTCAGCATCTGGGAAATGCAAATCAAAACTACACTGAGATACCATCTCACAAGTTAGGATGGCTAAAATCCAAGACTGTGAACGATAAATGCTGGCGAAGTTGCGGAGAAAAATGAACTCTCACACATTGTTGGTGGGACTGCAAAATGGTGCAGCCTCTATGGAAAATGCTATGGAGATTCCTCAAACAATTGCAGATAGATCTGCCATATGACCCAGCTATCCCACTGCTTGGAATATATCCAAAGGAATGTAAATCATCGAGTTGAAGGTATACCTGTTCCCCAATGTTCATTGCAGCACTCTTTACAATAGCCAAGAGTTGGTACCAGCCCAAGTGTCCGTCATCGGATGAGTGAATACGGAAATTGTGGCATATCTACGCAAT
>NW_007738780.1:21686-27241 GCF_000696425.1 Galeopterus variegatus
GCAAAAGGAAAGGACATTCTTGGGGGGGAGGGGAGAGAGGGAGGAGGGAGGGAGGTGTCGGTGATGGGCCATAATAATCATATACATTGTATATTGACAAAATAAAAATTTAACGGAAAAAAAAAAAAACTAAAAAGCTTCCACACAGCAAAAGAAACAATTAACAGAGTTAAAAGACAACCAACAGAGTGGGAGAAAATATTTGCAAAATATACATCTGACAATGGAATAATATCCAGAATATACAAGGAACTGAAACAACTTTACAAGAAAAAAACAAGCAACCCAATTAAAAAACGGGCAAAAGAGCTAAATAGGCATTTCTCAAAGGAAGATATACGAATGGCCAACAGACAGATAAAAAGATGCTCAACATCTCTCTGCATTCGGGAAATGCAAATCAAAACCACACTGAGATACCGTCTCACCCCAGTTAGGATGGCTAATATCCAAAAGACTGTGAATGACAAATGCTGGCGTGGTTGCGGAGAAAAAGGAACTCTCATACATTGGTGGTGTGACTGCAAAATGGTGCAGCCTATGGAAAATGGTATGGAGATTCCTTAAATAATTGCAGACAGATCTACTACATGACCCATCTATCCCACCGCTGGGAATATACCTAGAGGAATGGAAATCATCAAGTTGAAGGTATACCTTTTCTCCAGTGTTCATTGCTGCACTGTTTACAATAGCTAAGAGTTGGAATCAGCCCAAATGTCCATCATCAGATGAGTGGATACGGAAAATGTGGTATATCTACACAATGGAATACTACTCAGCTACAAAAATAATGAAATACTGCCATTTGCAACCACATGGATGGACCTAGAAAGAATTATATTAAGCGAAACAAGTCAGGCACAGAAAGAGAAATATCACATGCTCTCACTTATTTGTGGAAGCTAATAATAAATAAATAAATACACAAAAAAACCAGCGGGGGGGAAGGAAGGAAGACACAACAGTTACAATTCCTTGAAATTGATACAACAAGCAAACAAAAAGGACATTGTTGGGAGGGAGAGGGGAAAGGGAGTAGGAAGGGAGGTTTTGGTATTTGGCCACAATAATCAACTACATTGTATATTGACAAAATAAAATAAAATTAGGAAAAGACCCAAATTAAACAGTGGGATTGTACAGCCCCCCTACGGAGAGCAGGGGAGTGATAACTAGTCATGAAATGTGCATGATGCAGAAACAGGCAAGCATTTCATACTTCTGTTGAAATCAAATGTTTATGAAATATAAGCTGTGGATTTGCAAGAAGGAAGATGAGAAGAGTTAGAGGAATTGTTAGACGCACCAAGAACCACCACCTTTACAATTATTCCCAACAGTGGAACATCATAGTAAAACAGCTTAAAATACTCTAAGAATTCTAAATGTGCCTAAGTGCAGCCTGTGTGAAGGAGTCATAGATGATGTCCATGAGTACAACAAAGCATAGAACAGTGGCCCTCCAGCACTCTGCTCCCTGTCCAACCCTGGGACGGGTCGCCCTTCATGATCAAATCTTGTTGTCTCCCAGGTGCAGGGTGATGCTAGACTCTCCTTCTGTCCAAGAAAATATTTGTGACATCACATTAAACTTAGAAAACCGGGAAGAAATACAAAGTACAGTAACAGCTACCTATTTAGTGTCCTCTATTTGCAAGGAAATTTCTTACAAGTTCTCAAAAACTGCTTACTTCTCACATGAGCCCCATAAAGGAGGTGTGATATCCCAAGTTTATAGATAAGGAACCAAAGTCTGACAGTTCTGTTTCTTGTCACAAGGAAAGCACTGAATGGGCAAGTTTAAACTTCTGTCTGCCGAAGCTGAGCTACCGAATACTACGTCTGACTGCCTAAAGTCAGAGCTGAGGGAGGCAGAATGATTTTTTTGTGAACTTTCTCAAATTATTTACCCCTGACTCTAACAATGGACCACAGCCTTGGGATACTCAACGAGTGGTCTATAGACCTGTAGCAGCAGCATCACATCAATGGGGGCTAGTTACAAATGCAGAATCTCTGGGTCTAGCTTAGACCTGCCAAATCACAATCTGCATTTGAACAAGTTCCCCAAGTGATTTATATACACACTGAAATTGAAGACGTTTTGCTCTAGAACAGTGTTTCTTCACCTTCTCACTGTTGACAGTTGTGGTGGATAATTCTTTGTCGTGGGGGCTGTCCTATTCATTGAAGAATTTTGATTGGCAATCCCTGGCTTCAATTCACTGGGTGCCAGTAGCACCTCCACAGTTATAACAACCAAGTATTTTTTCTCCAGATATTGACAAGTGTCTCCTGAAGGCACAATCACAACTGGTTGAGAACCACTGACCTAGAGCATAAGGACTGAAAACATCTGGATGGAGTTCCAGTCAAAGCTCATTCCTTACTCAGTTCCTAACTTTTGGCAGCTCACAACTTTTTTGAGCCCCACTTTGACAATTAGGACTATTATTATTATTAGGACTTCGACTATTAGGACTGAGGTTCTAATAGTAATAATCTCATAGAATGGACATGTGTAGGAATCAAATAAAACAATCCTTATAAGACTCTAACATCAGTCCATGGGGCATAAAAAGAACTGAATACATCTTCATTAATTTCCAAATGTTTCATAATTGAAAAAGTAAGTGATAGTTCTTTACTTGAGTTACAAGCGTGGAACTCCTAAGTGCTTTGTAAAAGCATCATGAAGGCAGGGAATGTAGTAACTATCCATGGTTTTATAGCAGGTGGACACAGTTCTCTCCCTTGATGAAGAGAGAATAGCAATTTTCTGAAGATAATAGGAGCTGTGTTCCCACTACAAGTCAATGCTTTGAAGTTCTAGGAATCTAACAAAGTCAGGTGTCTCAGAGTCTGGAGAAAATTTTAACAAAGGACTGGGTAAAAGTTCTAAGGAGATTAGGCCTCTGGAAAGCAGATGATTTTATGGAGAAGTAGTAACAAAGTCTGGATTCACCTAACTTCTATCCTGGTCTCTTGGGAACAGAGAAAGAACAGCAAAATTTTCCTTCTGCCCAAACCAGTGTCCTACAGGATAATCAGGTGCTCAGGGGCTGGACTAAGGATGATATGTGCCTAATGAGCATAGATAGGAAGACGTAAATACCTCCTTTGCTGATGTCCCTCAGAGTGTGCAGCTATGGGCTGGACAGGACGTGGTTGTTTCTTTTGGAGACCTGCGTCTGGCTGTGGAAATGATGCTTAATTCCTTCCTACTGTCTTGTCTGGGATACAGCTTCCAGTCTCCATCTTCAACCATCCAGGAAGGAATTCAGACTTCCATAGGAAGACCTTCTTTTCAGAAAACCCATCCAGGTGAGTCTGAGAGCCCCATAGGGACTTCAGGAAAAGTTCAGAGAGAATGAAAGCTGAGAACATTTACCTAAGGTCACTTGAGAGCCAAACCAGCCCAGCTCAGAGTTGAACCATTACTGTGTTTGTTTGCTTGCTTGACTAATTGTAATTCATTTATTTAATATGTGAAAAAGAGGTGTCTTTTAGACTTTGCAATGCTTAGAACATTGTTGACAGTTCAGTAATGGGAAATGAAATCCAAATGGATGAGGCTGATGAAGGAATGGAAAGTATAAAGTATTTCATGTAAAATTAGGATATATCAAAGGAGCTTTGCAGTAACTAGGTGTGAAAATTGTGTATTAGGTGTGGAGGGACATGCAGTGAGATGAGGGCATACTTTTCTTTTAATTTTTAATACGTGGTATATTTGAGCATGTTTTTGTATTTATTACAAAGATTAGACCAATGGATTACTTACAAATACAAAGGTACTTCAGAATTTCTGTGAAAAAAAAATGGAATTAGAAGATAATACAATTTTTTTTCATGAACATTTTGAAGCACCCTCGTACTACCTTGCAACAACAGTTCATGAGATGCATTTCATGGTTTCTTCTCTCAAGCTGGATATTCACATAGAAAAATAAGTTCTATTTGATAGGTTAAGGTGAGAGTACTAATGAGTTTTCCATTGCAATCATTGCATTACTGTTGAGGATGAATATATTTGGGGGGTTGTTAGCCCCTTTTCCTCCATAAAAAATTATTATTGCAAATTCTTTCCTTTTATGTACTGGAGTCTGAGTATTTTTATCTTTTGATTTCATTCTTTCAAAGAAAGAATGGAGGGGTTTTTTTTCCAGCAGGTTTGTTGTTTGGCTTTTAATTATTTTATACTCATATATTTATAGATGTCTTTGGGGGGGAATATGTGAAATTTTATATATTCTGTGTGGTCAAATCTATCAGTTGGTCATATTGTGTACCTAACCCCCCCACATACACACTGTGCTTTTTACACTTAGAAATTTCTTCTGCATCAGTAGAAGTAATAAATCAACATTTATGCTTTATGCCATATTATTTCACATCTGATTTTCTTTATTGATGCCCTTTTGCCTTTTGTGATTGGATTTATTTTATAAATGAAAATCATCTTTCACCATCCTGTAGAACATATTTTTTTAATTCACCTAATGATTTCCTGTATCTTTTTCATAAGGATATTTGAATCCACTTAAGTTTATATAGCATGAAATTATGATGTTAAACACTGTCTTTTCCACAGCTTCTTTAAAAGTGTCCTTTTTACTATTTTATTTCCAGGACTTTGTTAATTTAATCTTGAATTAGAGACCCAGTTTGAAATGATTAAATTATTATTATTTTATGTTTTTTGAGAATTTATTGAAGATTTTCATTCAATTTCATTGAATACGGTTGTTTTGAATCTATTCTACTTATTATATAATCCCTGTGATTCTTTTTATTGTATAAGCTCTTAATTTTTAAAAATTTGTTTCCATATTTATGCACATCTTTGAGAAAACACAGACATGAACAAAGCAGGTGAGATCTACAATCAATTGAGTCCTTCATGATAATGGCAAAGGCAGAGTGCAATGAAATAAATGTGTGTATGTTATAACATCCCAGGGATAAATCATATGAAGAAAGAGGATAGATTGTCATGACATGTGCAGGATTTTATAGAATATGCTCTGGGGAGGTATTTGCGTTTTGGATAAGGAGCAGAACCAAGGCTATAGTGTGCTCCTTGTATTTGTCAGAATACAGATTTCTCAGAAAAATTAAGCAAAATCCAAACCCAGGAAATTTTTTTTTAATTATTTTTTTATTTTGTCAATATACAATGTAGTTGATTATTATGTCCCATCACCGAAACCTCCCTCCCTCCTCCCTCTCCGCCCACCCAGTCAGGCATGTCCTTTCCATTTGCTTATTGTAGGAACTTCAAATTATTATGTCCCATCACCGAAACCTCCCTCCCTCCTCCCTCTCCCCCCACCCACCCAGGCTTGTCCTTTCCATTTGCTTATTGTAGGAACTTCAAAAAAAAAAATTGTAGTTGTTATATCTTCCTCCCCGACCCGGTTTTGTGTGTGTGTGTGTGTATGTGTGTGAATTCATTCATTCACCTTTAGCTCCCTCCAATAAGTGAAAACATGAGGTATTTCTTTTTCTCTGCCTGACTCGTTTCACTTAATATTATTCTTTCAAGGTCC
>NW_007738780.1:29473-30318 GCF_000696425.1 Galeopterus variegatus
TATGTCTTCTTGATGCATCAGTCCTTTTATCATTATGTAGTGATCCTCATTGTCTCTTTTTTTTTTTTCTTCTCTTTTGTCTTTTTCCCTGTCCGGCAATGGATCGCAACCCTCAGTGTTGCCCCCGCGCCTCGCTCAGCCAGCGAGCGGGAACCAGTCCGTATGTGGGATCCCAACCCTCGGGCGGGAGCGCCGCTGTGCACCACCAGGCCGGCCCCTCATTGTCTCTTTTTATGGTTTTTAGTTTAAAGTCTATTTTGTCTGATATGAGAATAGCTACTCCAGCTCGTTTTTCTTTTCTGTTTGCCTGGAAGATCTTTTTCCATCCTTTCACTCTTAATCTATGTGAGTCTTTTTGGGTGAAGTGGGTCTCTTGTAGGCAGCATATAGTTGGGTCCGTCTTTCTTATCCAGTCAGCCAATCTGNTTTCAATAATTTTTTTTATTTCCTGCTTGATTTCTTCTTGGACCCATAAGTCATTAAGTAGCATGCTCTTTAATTTCTATGTGTTTGTATAGTTTCCAGAATTTCGTTTGTTATTGATTTCTAGTTTTAATACATTACGGTCTGAGAAAATACATGGGATAATTCCAATTTTTTTGAATTTGTTGAGACTTGATTTGTGACCTAAAATGTGATCTATCCTGGAGAATGATCCATGTGCTGATGAGAAGAATGAATATTCTGAGGTTGTTGTATGGAATGTTCTCTAGATATGTGCCATGTCCAATTGTTCAGATCTTGTGTTTCTCTCCTGATTCTTTACCTAGGTGATCAGTCCAACATTGACAGTGGGGTGTTCAGGTCCCCTGCTATTGTGGTATTAGTGTCTATTACCTTCTTTA
>NW_007738780.1:36035-36391 GCF_000696425.1 Galeopterus variegatus
AGGTGTCTTTTGTTCCTTGCTTTCTGTTTTGCTATTTGTTTTCTGTGTTTGTTGGTTCCTTGGGTTGCAGCTAGTGATTTTATTTGTTTGTTTTCTTTTCATGATTGTCATTTTTATTATAGTAGTGGGTTTTTATTTTACTTGGATTGTTATGGCAGTGGTAATTATCTTTCAGGATCCAATCCCAGTTCTCCCTTGAGAATTTATTGTAAGGGTGGTTGTGTGGTGATGAACTCCCGTGGTTTTTGTTTGTCTGAGAAATATACTATTTGCCCTTCATTTCGGAAGGATAGCATTGCAGGGTAGAGTATTCTTGGCTGGCAACCTTTGTCTTTTAGTATTTTGAATATATCATC
>NW_007738780.1:36927-43625 GCF_000696425.1 Galeopterus variegatus
CTGTTTGAGGAACCTCCAAACCATTTTGCATAGAGGCTGCACCATTTTGCAGTCCCACCAACAATGTATGAGTGTTCCTTTTTCTCCACAACCTCACCAAATTTATCAATCTCAGTCTTTTGGATACCTTATTTTGTTTTAACATTTATTTGTGCGTTTTTGTGGGGTACGTTGTGTTGTTTCACTACATGCATATACTGTACAATGACTCACTTAGGGTAGATGGCATCGTTTTGTACCCGTGAGTCCACCACTTCTGCTTCCCCCTCCCTCCTGGTGTCTGGTAACCACTATTCTACTCTACTTCTGTGAGAACAATGCTTTCTTCTGTAGATTCCACATGTGAGTGAGACCATACGACATTCATATTTCTGTGCCTGGCTTACTTCACTTGACATGATGGTTTCCAGTTCCATCCATGTTGCTGCAAATGTCAGGATTTCTGTTTTTATTTTTTTAATAGCTGAACAGTATTCTGTTGTGTACACATACTACAGTTTTTTAATCCATTCATACTCTGATGGGCATTTAGGTTGATTCCATCTCTTGACTATTGTGAACAGTGCTACAATGAACATGGGGGTGCAGGTGTCTCCTCAACATGTTGACTCCATTTCCTCTGGGCATATACTCAGAAGTGGGGTAGTCAGGTTGTAAAGTAGATCAATTTTTAGTTCTCTGAGGAAGCTCCAGACTGTTTTCCACAAGGCTACCAATTTACATTCCCACCAGCAATGTAGGAGAGCTCCATTTTAAGAGTAAAGTTTATTTTAAAAATAATCATCACCAACTCTCCTCCTACAAAGATACAAGTTGGGGGCCGGCCCGGTGGCGCACTGCTACAGTGCGCCGCTTGGGAGCGCGGTGGCGCTCCCGCCGAGGGTTCGGATCCCACATACAAACCGGTTCCCGCTCACTGGCTGAGCGAGGTGTGGGAGCAACACCAAGGGTCGCAATCCCGTTGCCGGTCCCGGTCTGGTACGGGCGCGACCCTGAGGGTTGCGATCCATTGCCGGNAAGCTGTGCCCTGCCCCGCCCTGCCCAGGAGGAGTTTCAGTTTTCTTGTGGGGACACTTTGCGTACTTTTGTGGCCCTGGATAAGGCCTCCTCTGGATCTCTCACTTTCCTCCCAGTGCTGCGTTTATCTGTGTAGTAAAGTTATCTCCAACTCCAGGGTGTGAGCTCCTCGGGGGAGGGACACCCAGCACACAGTTCCTCTTTGAATCCCCCCAGCCCGGGTCGACCCAGGCACCCTCCGGGAGTGCTCTCCGGCAACTTCAATCCAGCTCCAGAGCGCCCCAGGCTCCCCTCTCCCAACCAGAAATCAGTTTGTGTTCTTCCGAACTGAGGGCCACAGAGATGGTATCTGCCTCCCGGAAACAGGGAGTTTACCTGGGGCCGAAGCCCAGGGTGTGGTGGAGTGACAGTCTGGGCGGGCTCCACTTCCCAGCCCTCCCAACACTGTCCAGGGGCTCCCCCCGCCACCAGCCCTGTCAGAGGTCCGCGGGGGGAGTGGGATTGTAGGCCGGTCCACAGGCCCCAGGGGGCCCCGCGTCAAGGTGCGCAAATGGCCCGTCTCAGTGAGGAGCCGCGCCAAGCCAAGGGGCTGTCTCCACCCCCACCTGAGTAAATTGAGGCAGTGCTGTTGCCGTGGCCTAGCCTGGTGTGGTAGGCGGGAGCCAGGCGGGTGGGAGCCAGGCGGGCGGAAGCCAGACGGGCTTTGCCTCGCAAGTGGGGCGGGACTGGGGGTGACTCACAGAGCTCACAGAGTTTGGCCGGTCCGGCACCTTCCACTCTGTTTCTGTGTTGTCTCTGCTGACTTACTTGGCCTTTGTTGTCTCGGGCTGCTTGCTCGATCCTGCAGCGCGGCTTGGGCGCTCTCAGGAATCTTCTTTTGTGACAGCCCCAAAACCTCAAATCTGTAGTTGCTTTTTTGTCGTTGTAGGTTAGTTTTTCAAAGATTTATTCGTTTTTTGTTGCTCTTGGAAATGCAAATACTTCTCTGGTATCACAGCGTACACTTCTCAGGGTCGCGCTGTCTCCTGGCACGGCCGCCCCAGACCCGTCGCCATCTTGAGTTCTTAGATAAAATATTTTAAAATATTACTATTTTCTGAAGTGTAGTGTGTTAGATCAGTTTATTCCAAATTTCACCTGTTATTTCTGGAAATTGTGGAAGTTTCAAGTACAAGCTGTTTTAACCTTAATTCAACAAATGCTTATTAAACTATCACCACATGTATATCTTGATACATGCACTGTGACATCTGTAAGGGTGAATAAGGCATGCTTCCCACCCTCAAGCAGCTCTTCTTTCAAGTATATTTTACAATTTTAATATAGTAAAATTCACTTTTTTCTGTGTATATAGTTTTCAGTTTTGACAACCAGTCAAGTAACCACCACCAAAATTATGATACAGAGAAGTTTCATCACCTCCTCCCTCCCCCCCAAAAATTCCCTCAAGCTGTCCCTTTGTTGACAAACTTTTCCTCCACCCCCAAACCCTGGCTATCATTGATGTGTTTTCTATCTCCAGACTTTTGCATTTTCCAGGATTTCGTACTAATGAAATCATACAGTATAAAGCCTTTGTGTCAGATTTTTTTCATTTAGCATGATGCATTTGAGATTCATCTATATCATTGCATGAAACAACAGCACAAATCTCTTTATCAATGAATAGTATTCCATTGAGTGGATATACCACATTGTCTTATCTACTCATCTGTTTTAGGACATTTGGGTTGTTTCCAGTTTTTGGCAATTACAAGTAAAACTGCTATGAAATACAGGTTTCTGTGTGAACATAAGTTTTCAGTACTCTTGGGTAATAATTATGAGTGGAATTGCTGGGTCTTATGAAAGTATGGGTTTGATTTTATAAAGCATTGCCAAACTTTTCCAAAGTGGTTATGCCATTTTGCATTTCTACTAGCAATGTATGAAAATTCTAGTTGCTCTGCATATTTATTTGGTAACTTCAGATTTAAAATGTTATCCATTCCAGTAGATACATAGTATTTCATTGTAGTTCTAATTTGCATTTTTCTAATGATTAATGATGGTGAATATTTTTTCATGAGCTTATTTGTCATTTATGTCTTCTTTGGTGAAGTATCTATTCAAAGCGTTTGCCCTTTCTAATTGATTGTTTTCTTATTTTTGAATTTTTAGAATTCTTTATGTATTTTAGATGCAACTACTTTGTTGATAATGTGATTTGCAAATATTTCCTCCCAATCTTTGGCTTCTGTCTTTTAATTTCCTTAACAGTGCTTTTTGCAGAGCGAGCAGTTTTAATTTTATGAAGCTCACTTTATCAACATTTTCTCTTATAGCTCATGCTTTTGGTGTTGCCTCAAGGAACTTTTACTACAGTGTCATGCTCAAAGCCTTTGCCTGAGTATCTACAAGATATGCTAAGTTGTATCTGAGTAATATAAAGTGCTATAAGAGTTCAGAGGAGGGAGATATAACTTAAGATAGTATTGCCTCAAGGAACTTTTACTACAGTGTCATGCTCAAAGCCTTTGCCTGAGTATCTACAAGATATGCTAAGTGGTATCTGAGTAATATAAAGTGCTATAAGAGTTCAGAGGAGGGAGATATAACTTAAGATAGTAGATAGTTTTGCAATTTTGCTTAACAGTTTTCCAATAAGCTGTTGCTGACTCCTGAATTTTCTAAGTATTGAGATATATTGTCAATTTTTCAAGATTTGTTTTGAGCACATAAAGTTTAAGAAATGCATCTATCTGTGGCCAGTGATCCCTAATTCAAACCATTCCTATTATAAAGAGCCAGAAGTTTCCTAAAATCCCAAGCTCTGCCCAGCAACTCTTTTTGCCCCAGTGCCAGCTGTATAACACTTAATTCCATAGGCATTCACTTAAAGTTTAGTGGATCCTTTGGGTTTTATACATTCTTCCGTATGATTTATGAGGAACACATTATCTGTTTATCTTACTTATTAATGTAACCCTCTTTGCTACGCTGAGATCTCTGATTCTGCTTATCTCAAACTTTATTTTGAGGGACTAATGGATTTCCTGATTAAAAGTAACAAATCTTCGATCAGTTTATTCCTTTATCATGGTACCATGAGTGCCCTGAAATCTGTCTTTGCGTGATCAGGATTCAGCACCTAGAAGGTACACAATTAAATGCTCAGTGAGGCAAAGAATAAGTGACTGACCTCCTGAATCAAGTTAGAAAAGTGTTGAGCATAACTTTTCATACTACATCTGCATATATCTATTTATATTGATATACATATAAACACTAAAACAAAGGGTATTACAGTTAATTCTGTGGTTAAAGGAAACATTTTTTCTCTCTGATGCTGGACAGGAAAGAATAGAAAGTTTCTTCAGACATAAAAGGAAGCAATTTTATTTCTCTTAGGTGTAAAATAATGACATTGGTTTTATTATAAATGTTGCTGTGTTAAGTAGCTATTCTTACAAGGCCAACAACAAGAAATCTAAATGTGAAAAAGGAAAAGCAACCCTGGATTAATGAAGTGCCCATCTTTAACCAGGTAGATGGTGCCGGCACAGTGAGCCCTTCACTGAGAAGTCTGCAGTGCAGCCTCATCCTTGCCTCATGACGCTTGCCATTTGCACATACACCATGTGGAAACAGAGCCCCAGCACATTCTCTCATCCCCAGCCACCAGCATTGCTCATAACCAGCATATGCTCTGGCTGAATGGCCTGGCTTCATTCACAACTAAATCAGTACTAAAGCAGTCTGAATGATAGATAGCAGCTTATCAATAATTGAAAAGAAAGGCTCAGAGATGTCCCATTATCTGAATAATTAATGCTCCACTTGGGTTTTGTAATTCCTTAATAAAACTGACTGATTGATTTGCTTAATTAATTCCTCCTTTGACAGGCTTATTGCTTTCTTTGGAGACGGGGATGGGCAAAAAGAAAAAAAAAAAGATAATTCAAGCCAGGAGAAAAGATTTAAAATCTTCATAAACTTTACCCTTCTAGGTGTATTATGGAAACAAGTTATCCAGCAAACCTTATCCCCCAGTCTCTGCTTTGCCATAAAAGACCCCCATATCCCTGTCAACAGACACCACATATCACCTGGGTATATTTTTGCATTCCAACTAATGAAACATTATGTTAAACTGCAAAGGCCCAATCACATCCACAGTAATAAACTCAGCGCAACCTTAAACACTTTTGAATAAATCGATCTGAATGAATGTTTAAAGCCAACTTTCATTTAAAGCAAAGAGCTCTGAGTAAGGCAGTGGTAGCTACCTTGGGACTGAGAGCTGATGGCTTTGCCTGCACGAAGCATCTCTCTGGCTTTACATGCACCTGCTCTGATTGAAGAACAGTGCCTGTCACTAAAATTTGGTCCAATCCCAACTCGGGTGCCATCCTTTCTATGATGACAGGGGCTGACCAGAAAGAGGTCAAACTGCCACAGAAAAGCAAACAAAAAAATTAGCAAAACAGGACATCTCGGATAAGGTTTGGCAGGCAGGGATTGAAGTAATGAAGGAAAATGAAGTTAACTAAGTGAATGTAAAGTAATTAGAGGCAGACAGAATAGAAATAAGGACATTTCTCTTAATTCTGGAACTCATATACAATTTATTGTTTGAAAAATAATATAGTCATCCTTAGAAAAAGCTATCAAAATGTTGAAATATAGAAGATGAATGATTTGACAGAGAGAAGAAAACAAGCCTTATTCACAGATATTCCAATGACTTTCCAATAATTTTTGTCAAGTGAGATAACCAGGATACATGATAGAATTTTCAGTCCTGGATTCTATTTCAATCATCTTTATTTTCAAGACATTGATCTCTGTGGTTTTCTCAAGAACTTAAAGAGACTTGGTGAGAAAGGTAGGTGAGATGTGGTGAATGGGGGCCTGTTTCTGACCAGAGGTTTCTGTGCAGGACCCCTGTATAATGGCAGTGCCTGTGGAATAGTGAGAACAGGACTCTAGCCCTCAAATTTTCATGAAAAGAGGTGGACACATTGCAGAAGGAAATATGTTTCCTGATAATGCAGCATCCAATCCCACGGTCTGAGCAGCTCAAACTGACTGGCTGGAGGAAGTTGAAATGATCAGAGCTGATCCTAGGATGACTCAAAACACACATGTCACACTTTTGACTTTTGTCACAATGAAAGCTATAAGTTTCTTTCACTTCAGGAATGAATAAACAAGTGATTGAGGACAACTGAATAAAAATGTTGAACACAGTTCCAGGAGCTACGTCACATATTGTCTCAGCAAATCTTCATAGCGGTCCCGTAAGGTAAGCATCATCAGTCTCATTTTATAGATCAGAAATCTGAGACCAAAAAGGATCAATCACAGAGAAATGAAAGCCAAGACTGGAACTGGGCCTGGTTCACCTTTTTTGACTCCATGTGTTTGTTTTAGTCGTGTTTGTTGGCACTGATTCTTTACCCCTTTGCCCAAGTTCTCCCTGTACTTCCAGGCTCCTCTCCACTGATCATCCTGTTCTATAACAATCACTCTTCTTGAACTGCTTTTGCCCTTGTTATCAGATACTTTCACTTTAGTACTAGTTCTTTTTTTCTTTTTTCATGTGTTTTATTTTTATCTTTCCATCTAGTCTGTAAGAATCTTTACTATGATGATTTCTCTGCAGGTACAATATTTAGTACATTGTTGGTTGCATAAAT
>NW_007738780.1:43808-44898 GCF_000696425.1 Galeopterus variegatus
ATCTTTACTATGATGATTTCTCTGCAGGTACAATATTTAGTACATTGTTGGTTGCATAAATACCTCAATACATTTCAGGCAGTAGTTCCTGCTTCCCCTTCATCTAAATATCTGAAAAAAAATACTGAATTTACTTATAATATCACTCTATTGTCAGCAAGATGGTTTGTTTAAGATTGGCTATATCCAATCTTAAACATTGAGTTAAACTATTGAGTTAAAAAGATGAGTTTCTGAAGAGCTATTTGTAATTTCAAGGTAAGTGTAAAAAGGTTTTAAGCCTATTGTCCTCAAGTGCTCATATGTTTTTATCAAATAGAAATATGACTCAATCCTCCAAGGCTTTAAAACTAGCTTTACACTTCTTAGTAAAAATATTTTATTATGCATGCTTTTCCAAAATGTGCCAGTTCCATCAATATTGAAAACACAGGCAAGTAACATCTTCCTTGGTGATATTTTGCAGGTGTCATAGGGAATTTGTGTGTGTGTGTGGTAAAATACACACACCATATCATTTACCATCTTCACCATCTTTAAGTGTACAGCAAGGTGGTATTAAATGCATTCATAATGATGTGTAGCTACCACCACCATCCAGCTCCAGAATTCTTATCTTGTAAAACTGAAACTCTGTACCCATTCAAAAGTAACTCCTGATTCCCTCATTTCCCCATCCTACATTTTGCTTATCCATCTACTTGTTGATGAATACTTGAGTTGTTTTCACATTTTAGGTATTGTGAATTATGCTGCTATGAACAGGGGTGTTCAGACATCTCTTTGAGCCTGATTTCAATCATGTTGGGTATATACCTACAAGTGGAATTTCTGGATTATATGGTCATTCTATTTTTAACTTTTTGAGGAATTGCTATACTGTCTTTCACAGTGGCTATATCATTTTCATTTTAGATCCTAATCAACAGTTGACAAGGGTTCCAATTTCTTCACATCCTCGCCAACACTTGTTATTTTGAGGGTTTTATTGTTTGTTTGTTTTGCTTTGTTTTTCTTTGTAATAGCTATCCTGATGGATGTGTGGTATAGTTTTTATTTGCATTTTCCTAATGATTAGTGACGTTGAGCA
>NW_007738780.1:46101-55434 GCF_000696425.1 Galeopterus variegatus
TGGGTTGTCTTTCCAATATGCTGATAATGTGTTTTTATACATTTTTTTCCCAAGAAGTCTAATTTGTCTATTTTTTCTTTGGTTGCCTGTGTCTTTGGTGTCATATCCAGAAATCATAGCTTGTGTTTTCCTCTAAGTTTTATGGTTTTAGGTCATACGTTTAGGACTTAGATCCATTTTAAGTTAATTTTGGTTTATAGTGTTAGGTAAGAGTTCATAGGTCCCTTAAGATTCCATGTGAATTTTAGGATTTTATTTTATTTTATTTTTGAAAAAAGCATCTCTGGAATTTTGATAGGGACTGTATTAAATCTGTAGATCACTTTAGGTACTATTGACTTCTTAACAATATTAAATCTTCCAATCCAAGAGCTTGGGAGGTATTTTCATTTATTTGTGCCTACTTTTTTTTTTTCAGCAATATTGTGTAGTTCACTTACATGTTTTTCACCTCCATTGTTAATCCCTAAATATTTTATTATTGTTGATGCTATTGTAATGGAATTATTTTCATAATTTCCTTTTCAGATTGTTCATTGTTAGTGCATAAATATGCAAGTGATTTCTGTGTGTTGCCTTTGTATCCTGATTTTTTTCTGAATTCA
This sequence comes from Galeopterus variegatus, assembly GCF_000696425.1. Lineage (NCBI taxonomy): Eukaryota > Metazoa > Chordata > Mammalia > Dermoptera > Cynocephalidae > Galeopterus > Galeopterus variegatus. The sequence continues at coordinate 46,707 of NW_007738780.1, forward strand.
TTTACTAGTTCTAAGCTGTTTTTGTGTGTGTGCATGTGTGAAATTTTTAGGATTTTTCTACATATCAAATTATCTCATCTTTGAACAGAGATAATTTTATTTTTCCTTTCCAATTTGGATGCATTTTCTTTCTTTCCTTCTTTCTTTTTTTTTCTTTTTTTCTTTTTTTGACTAATTTCTCTGGCTAGAACTACCAGTACTATGTTAAATGGAAGTGGTGAAAGTGGTCATCCTTGACTTGTTTCTGAACTTAGAGGAGAAGCTTTCAGTCTTTTACCATTGTGTGGTTTTTCATACATGGCTTTTGTTATGTTGAAATAGTTTCCCTCTATTATATTTTGTTCACTGAGTGTTTTTATCATAAAACAGTGTTGATTTTTTAAAATACTTTGTATCAATTGAGATAATCATGTGGTTCTTTTCTTTTTCTTTATTCTGGTAAAGTGTATATTACATTGATCAATTTTTGTATGTTAAACTATCCTTGCATTACAAGCATAAACTCCGCTTGGTCATGGTGTATAATCCTTTTAAAATGGTCCTAAATTCAGTTTGCTAGTATTTTGTTGAGGATTTTTGCATCAATGTTCATAAGGGATATTGGTCTGCAGTTTACTTTTCTTGTAGCATCTTGTCTGACTTTGGTGTCAGGTTAATTCTGGCCTCAGAGGATAAGTTAGAAAGTGTTCCCTCCTCTTCAAATTTTTGGAAAATTTTAAGGATTGCTGTTAGTTCACTTTTAAATGTTTTGTGGAATTCACCAATGAAGTTGCCTCCAGCACATATACATACCCCAGTGTTTTGGGTTGAATGTCACCCAAAAGTTTACATGTTGGAAATGACCCTCATTGTAACAGTGGTAAGAGGGTGGTAAATCCAATTACAGTGATCAAAATGTGGGACCTTTAAGAGATGATCAGATTGTGAGGATTATACCCTTGTGAATGGATTAATCCATTGATGGTTAAGTGGTTGGTAATGGGAGTGATTCTGATGTCTTTTAAAGAACAAGTAAGGAGGTTAGTGCTCTTGCTCAGCTGCTTCTTGCCATGTGATACCCTATGTCTGTGGAGAGTCACCACCTCCAAGAAGGCTCTCATTAGTTCTGTTCCCTGGATCTGAAATTATAAGAAATAAATTCTACTTCTTTATAATTACCTAATTTCAGGTGTTCTATTATAAACAACAGAAAACTGACTAATACAGAAAATTGGTACCAGGAAGTGGGAAATTGCAGATAATGAATACCTAAAAATGTAAAAGTGGATTTGAAACTGGGTGATGGGAAGAGGCTTGAGGAATTTGGAGCAGTAGTCTTGAAAAAGCCTAGATTCTCCTTAAGGCTTAGAAAAAAAGAGGACCAGGGCAAGTTTGGAACTTCTTAGAAACTGGCTAAATGGTGGTAACCAGAATGCTGATAGAAATATGGACAGTAAAGCCTATTCCAAGAAGGACTCAGATAAAATTGAGGAGGAACTTGTTGGAAAATGGAGCAAAAGTCACCCTTGCTATAGAGTTGCAAACAACTTGGCTGCACTCTGTCTATTCCAAAATGTTTTATGGAATGTGGAACTTAAACTGATGAACCAAGGTATTTGTCAGGAGAAATTTCTGAGCAGCAAAACATTTAGAAAACTACATGAGTACTTGTAACAGCCTATGCTGATTTATGTCAGTAAAAGCCTCATGCAAAGCCAAAATTCATAATTGAAATGAAAGCAGAGACTAAAAATTGGAAAACTCTGGCCACATAAAGAGTGAAAATGTATCTTTGGGAGAGGAACCCTAAAGTGTAGCCCAGCAGCAACCATTTGCTAACAAGGTAAGAACACAAAGAAGGGATAGTCAAGAGAATGGAAAAAAATACCCTGAATGCATTTTAGAGATTTTTGAGGCTGCCCCTATATCACAGGCCCAAAAGCTTAGGCATACAGAATGGTTTTGAGAAACAGGCCTGAGGCCTTCTTCACAGGTTCACTGCTTGGGGCCACTCAGGATGCTGCTCCCTGCACCTTGTTTGTTCCAGGTTTTCCAGCTGTGGCCAAATTGGCCCTAGGTGCTGCTGGACCTAAATTTTCAGAATATACAAGTCGTAAATCTTGGTGGCATTCATGTGGTGTTTAGTCTGCAGGCTCACAGAATGCCAGAGCTGTGTCATGCCACCCAATTTCAAAGAAGATATCACAAAGATTGGGGACCCAGGAAGAGATTTGTACAGGGGTAGAGTCACCACAGAGAGCCTTTAACAGAGTAATGCCAAACAGAAATGTGGGGTCAGACTAGCAGCAGAGAAACTCCAGAGCCATGCCTAGTGGAGCTGTGAGAGAAAAACTGCCATGGAGACCCCAGAATTGTAGAGCTACCAGAGTGGAACACCAGCCTGGGAAAGCGGAAGTGTGGCCTGAGACCAGGAAAGCCATACGATCAGAGCTGCCCAAGGACTTGGAAGCCTAACCCTTACAGCAGTGTACAGAGGATGCTGGACATGGTGTCAAAGAGGGTTATTATTTGGCTTTAAGATTTAATGCCTACCCTGCTGGATTTTAGACTTGTTCAGGACCTGTTATCCCTTCCTTTTTTCTTGTTTCTCCATTTTGGAAAGAGAATTTCTGCCTTATGCCTGTTGCCCCATTGTATCTTGGAAGTAGGTAACTTGTTTGATTTCACAGATGGAACATTGAACTTTTGAGCTGAAAGAACACTTTGGGGATAGAATGAGTGTATTTGCATGTGAAAAGAACATGAATTTTGGAGGACAGGGGAGAATGCTATGGTTTGAATGTTCTGAAGTAGTTCATGTGTTAGAAATGACCCCCATTGTTACAGTGGTAAGAGGATGGGAAATCCAATTATGGTAATTGAAAGGTGTGGCCTTCAAGAGGTAATTAGATTGTGAAGTCTATACCCTTGTGAATAGTTTAATTCATTGATGGTTTAATAGGTGGTGTTCTGAAGTAGTTCATGTGTTAGAAATGACCCCCATTGTTACAGTGGTAAGAGGGTGGGAAATCCAATTATGGTAATTGAAAGGTGTGGCCTTCAAGAGGTGATTAGATTGTGAAGTCTATACCCTTGTGAATAGTTTAATTCATTGATGGTTTAATAGGTGGTCATGGGCATGGTTCTGATGACTTTAAAAGAAGAACAAGTGAGCAGGTTAGCTGTCCCTTGTTCAGTCCATTCTCACCAAATGACACCCTGAATCACTGTAGAAGGCAGCCCTCACCAGATGTGTTCCCTGGACCTTGGACTTCCCAGCCTCTGAAACTATAAGAAATGCATTATGTTTTCTTATGAATTATCCAGTTTCAGGTATTGTGCAACAAAAACAAACTAATACACTCAGCTTCCCTTTCTCAATGGTCACACTACACATTACTTGCACCAACAAGAACAATCATTGTAGCACTGTTTGACTTTTGGAGATTGGATACAGCAAGAAGCCTGTAGAGGGCTTGGAATCAATTTTCCATCACATAATCCCAGGCAACTCTACTTAATATTTCCTTCTGCCAAGATGCCCAGTTTAGAAACTTTCAGCCTTATAACAGCCTTTGTTGTTAATATAAATGGAAAGTACTGGGTATTTACATAGGTAAGGCATTATCTAATTTATTCTTGATTGAATAAAATTTGACCACAAAAGAAAAGTGTGAAAACTACAGTTTATGTCTAGAGAAGGGTAATATTTTGTGATGCAGCTTTTTGGGCTTTACTGAGTATAGTCTTTGGAATCAACAGACACTTCTCAATCTGGACTGCTCATTTACAATGCAGTGAGACTTTGGTTCAGAGTTAACCACTCTGAACATCACTTTTCTCATTGTCTCATTGACAGATGGCGTTGATTGTGCCCACCTCACAAGGCTGCTGGAAAGATATATATATGGCACATAAATGACATCTGACACAAAATGCACCTTTTGATAAATGATAGCTATTAACATTGTAGTAAACTTAGATGTTAGGGAACTTGGCTGTGAGAAAAATAAGAATGCCCACCAATAATTAAATGGCAAAATCCACACATTGTCGAGTGGAGCAAGAGATCAAGACTTCATGAAAGAGACAGAGACTCTTTCCTAGGCTAGCAACATTTGACCATGATCTGAAAGAATATAGAAATTGCAAGGAATTGGGTCATCCATGGAGAAATAGGGGATAAGAAACAATGCATGGCATATGTTGGCAACATGAGGAGAGAGAACTTTAGATATACGGTTTTGGGTGTTCTGATTCTTTGGCAAGACAATTCTTTCTTGGAGATGGATGTCCAAGGAGATACCCAATAGATTTCATGTATTCTGGTCCTATTGACAGGACTGTTTAAATTTTAACCTTATATTAATTCCATTAACTACTTTAAAAAAGTCCAATATCACCAATTCTGATTGTTTTCTGATTTTCCACATACACTTGCACCATAGGAAGGAAAAAATTGGTTACATGGACATTGTGTATTCTACTATGTATGAATGGAACTTATTCTCCAAGTAGAAAGGTATTATTTTCAGTAAATGAATAAAATGTCATCCTGGGTTTATTTATCCATCTCACAGGTTTGGTTAAAGTGGACATGTGTCACAAATGTGGATGCAGTCTAAAGATGCTAACAAAGTCAGGTTTCTGTGGCTGCAAAGATGAAGGTCACAATCTCAGCCACTGAGAAATTTACCAGGAAAATAAATGCCTCCCTGTGAGATCTTTTGGAAGAGACACTGCCTAGAGGTCACATACACACATACCCAACATAGTACAGCACCGTCTTGCTTGAATTACAATAAATATTTATTCCATAGACCTTTGTGGAGTCTCTACCATGCACCAAGAATTTTGTTAGTCAATGTGAATAGAAGATGTCTTGGATGCCTTAGTTACCTGCCCCCAAAGACTTTATGATCTACTATTTGTCAACAGAAAACATTCTGGAGTGAGATGGTTACCATAGAGAACTACACGTATTCAATACTTAAACAAACAAACAAACAAACAAACAAACAAAAAACCTGTTTTGAGGTACAAAATTATATGCCACATTCTCTGGAAGTTTTGACTTTCCACGAAAAGTTGCTCAAGTGCAAATAGTCTGGATGTAGATGGTGGACTTTTTCCTTCTCTTACTTCCCACAAATTTTCACCAACCATCATGATTTTAAATGTCTTAAATTTCCTGGATCAGTCTTGATTTTAACTAATCAGTTTTCTTATTCCAGCAAACTATCAAAGTGCCCCAGAAATTATTGCTACACATCAGCATTCAAGTTGTGTCAAGCTCCTAGGCAGAACTAAAAAATATGTATTTTTTTAGGCTATGATTTGATTTTTTGCTTTAAAAATAAATCTCCGTATTCATAGAGCCTACTGCAACAACAGCTACCATAGCACATGCCCAAAAATGAACTGACAATGACTAGGTTCAATATAACATGATACTTTAAGATAAAGTCCCACTAAAGACTTGGACGAGTATTGGACTCTCATTGTTCTGTAACATGATGACCTATTTTATTATGTGTCTGGTAGGAGATGCTTGGCTGTTGTCACTAACATCTTTTCTGCAACACTGAGGAAAAGCCAGGATCTATGCTTCTCAGAATCCCTTTTTCTGTACAGCTTCAGATTTAGAAGGTGAAAGGGAGGTCATGGAAGTCAGTGGGGTGACTTCTCAGACTCATCTATGAACTCCTGCTCTGATGAAGTGGACTGGGTTAGGGTGGCATCTTCATGTAAACTTGAGAATTAAAGCAGTTTCTCAGCCATCCTCCCAGTTCAGTGCTTCAGTCCAAAGTCATCAATGACTATTTCTCTAGCCTGTGACTAGGATCCATCCTTTCATTCTATCTGCTCTCTTTACATGTGCATAAGCCTTAATTCTTACATTATTTTTTTATCCCTGAAATTCTTAGAGAGGCTCTGATTCCATGGTCAAAACTAGACTAATTCATAGGGGATTGCCCATATGGAAATTTCAAATGCCTTTTCAGTTACTCAAGTGAAGACAACATGTAGATTCAATTTCATCCTGATAGGCAGGTGTGCACCAACAGAGCAACTTCCTCTGATGAAATATCTCTTTGCAAATCTTAGCAAAAGCTAATATGCAAACACCCTTTCATAGGAATGGCTAAGGCCTAAAAAAATCCAAAGAAAGCCCAGTCAAGTTGGCCGTGAAATACCTGTTTCATGGAAAACTTACGATGCTCTAAATATCATTTTTTCAGAACTTCTACAAGAACTAAATTGCATAGGGCAGGACTTTTTACAGAATTAAAAATTAAGTTAGATGTCAAAATAAAACCCTGGAATTTAATTTATCATAAAAGCTATATTCTCGAATAGAATCTAATGGACCAAAACAGATAAAGAAATTAAATGGGAAATGCTATGAATTAATCTTATTTAAAGAGGCAGTCAAGATGGAATTCATATTTTTAAAGATACAATAACCAGGAAAAAGAAAGCCTTCTCAGCTCAGCTAGTGGTGCCATAATTTAAAATAATAAAGCATTATAAGTACCTAATTTATTCATCATCTGCAGGTGCTATTTCTTAATTTTGACATTCCTCTCAGTTTTGATTGCTAGTGACTTTCCTCTCTTTGGGAACATTTTATATTATTTTCTGCTACTTGCTAAATTCTGGTGGTAATTGTGTGTATGCTAAGTGAAAGAGTACTGAAGCTTTGAAAGAAATTAAAGCTTAAACCTAGTGCTTCTAGAATATTCTATCATATCATCTCCCTGTGCCTCAGTTTCTCCTGTCAAGTGGTAAGAACTTCACTCATAAGATGATGATGTAAACAGTTTTTAAAAGACTCCATATTATCCTAATTATCATTGCTATTGTTATTGCCTAATAAAATGCTTATGTTTTATGGTTTGGTTTTAGATTTCCTTTACTATTGGTTTTGTGGCCAGATTGTTTAGTGGTTACTGGCATGAGCTATAATGCAGACTTCTCAGACTCTTGTCCTGATTCCGTCCCTTCCTAGCTCTGAAAAATTTTACAAATTTATTCTTGTGCCTAGATATCTGTGAAATATGGATAATAATAGTACCTGCCTTATAGATATTTTTGTGCTGATTAAATATGATTTTACAAAAAAGGTGCATAGAATATTAGCTGGTACATAGCAAACATCAATAAATGTTACCTATTATATTATTGTGTTGTTGTTTTTGTTATTATATAGTTTTTCTTTGAGTTAATGCCAAATATGTCTTAAAATTTCAAAGGATTATTTGTACTTTTACAAATTTTCTTCATACTTATAAATTAAAAAAACAGACTAACAAAAACAAACAAATAAAACCTCAAAGCATTATTTAACAATAGATTTTAACCTTTAGAAAATTCTCCACTGGAAAATATAATAAATTCTAAATAAACAATATGATTTAAAAGAAATGAAACATTGAGACAAAATGCTTCGCCCTGCCCACCCACACAGGTGGCAACCTCACGTGCTCTCCTCACGACAGGAAGGTCATGGTTACAAGACCGCATCTCTATCCACTAGTTCTTTTCTGTTTGTTTTTTTTTCTATAGTCTGTCTCCCTCCAAAACATTTTTACGTTCTCAGCAGATTTGTCTTCCTGAAATGCCACTCTGGAAGTGGGACCTTCACTGCTCAAGTACAGAGTCTCGTCTTCTGGCCTTCAAAGCCATCCACAGGCTGCCTGCACCTGCGAGCTGACTACATCTGTCACTGCTGTCCGATTCAGTATCACTTCAGTTCCTTGTATTATCGTTGTGGTCTTCTGGTTGTCTCCTGTTAGGTCAACTGTCACCCCACTATGCTGTGGATCTTCCTGTTCCTTAGACTTTCTGCCCTTCTCCACATTTATCCAATCCTATCCACCTTTCAAGATGGCACCCAGGTACCTAACAACCTAACAAAGACTTCTGTACCTTGATTCTCTCAAAGATTTCTTTTGTGAACCTCATAGCAATTTTAACAGCAACCCTCTTGCTCACATTTCTTCATCTCCCCACTATGTTTTAAGAGCCTTTAGAGGTAGATTCTGCGTATCACAGACTTAATGATACAAACTTACTGACCCTTTGCTATTATTGTTTAATTTGTTAGGATTATTTTTTAATTGAAATCTTTCCCTTTCCTTCTTCTTCTTGCTCCCTCTCACATTATATATCTGTGGCTAGTGATGATGTAGCTCCTGTCACAACAAAACTATTTATTGAAATGAGTTCTTACAAGTTTTTACTACCAACATATATTATATTAATAATTACTACTTAGAGTCATGTTAAGTTAATGAAATTTCAAAATTAACACTATGGATAAACAGCAGTATAGCTAAAGTCAAATTTGCTTATTGTCATATAACATGTTTGACGTTACAATCAGTTTTGCTTCTGCTATAAGATTTAAAATAGTATTTAACAATGGTGAATAAAATAAGTACCTTGATTATGATAAAAGAACATTGACTCCACTTTTTTTTTTTTCCAGAAAATGGGCAGAAGTCTAGAAGATTCTATGTAGGCTAAGGAACCGTTAGGCAGCCATTGAATAAACATTTCTGAGGTAAATAAGCCAAAATCATAATTTTGCTCCTGGTTATAAGAGAAAATGCTGGAACTGTCTAGAATGATAAATTCCACCTGAGAATGCATGATAGATGCTTACCTGAGAAACAAAGAAATAGATAACATAAAGTTCATGGCCAGTTTGTCAGGAAATGTAATCTAAATAGACTTGTCTGAA
>NW_007738780.1:55659-64286 GCF_000696425.1 Galeopterus variegatus
AGATAACATAAAGTTCATGGCCAGTTTGTCAGGAAATGTAATCTAAATAGACTTGTCTGAATTGAGTCATAGAAGACCCAACTCTACATGAGTTAGATAATTATGGAAAAGGCTTGTTGGAATGGAAATAATTAGCTTAAAAAACAAACTAACAGAATGAATATGGCTTGGCTATTAACAGTGAGATGAGATTAAGATGAGGAAGTATAGTTAAGCCTGTGAAAGCTTGTATACTTTATGAGGGAGCAACCAGACAGACCCTCATTTCATTTTCAATATAATCATCTTCCTAATTACAGTAAACCCCCCTTATCTGCAGGGGTGCATTCTAAAACCCCCTCTCCCCCATGGGTGCATGAAACCTCAGATAGTACCAAACTCGATATATACTATTTTTTTTCCTGTACATACATACCTATTACAAGGATTAATTTATAAATTATGCACAGTAAGAGATGAATAACAATAACTAATAATAAAATAGAATAATTACAACAATATACTGTAATAAAAGTTATATGAATGTGTCTCTATTTCTCTCTCTCACGATATCTCCTTCTACTGTACTAACCCTTCTTCTTGTGTCTGTTGACCTGATAACTGAGATGGTAGCATATACAGCATAAATGCACTGGGCAAAGGAATGATTCACATCCTGGGAAGGATGGAGTGGGATAGCACTGTACTACTCAGAACGATGTGCAATTTAATGCTTCTGAATTATTTATTTCTGGGATTTTTTATGTAGTATTTTTGAACCATGGTTGACCGTGGCTAACTGAAACCTAGAAAAGCTAAACTGTGGTTAAGGGGAGAGTACTGCATAAAACAATTATTTTAGGTTTGCATGTGTCCGAGGTGGTCATTCTGTTGACTGCACATCGGGAGTGTGGTGAAAAGTGAGGAGTATTGTAACAGCAGTGTGGAAAGGCAAGGCAATGGTGTGACTGAGATTGCCAAGCGAGCACATTTAATGGAGGGAGATGGGCAACCGGAGGGCTAAGTTTCTTATGTCTGGGAACTTACAAGACACAAATATAGATGGTGTCTCCTATAAAGTTATTTTACAATAACTATAGATCAAATAACAAAAAAAAATCAATAAATAAACAAATAGGAATACCAAATTAGACCTATAGAGTCCATAAAACAAATTTTTTAATGAGGTATTTTCTTATTGTGGTAAATTACACTTAACATAAAATTAACCATTTTAACAATTTTATTTACTTATTATTTTCATTTTAACCATTTTAAGTGTACAATTCAGTGGTATTTAAAACTTTCATAAAATTGTATAATCATCACCACCATGCATTTCTAGAATTTTTTTATCATCCCAAATAGAAGCTATATACCCATTAAACAATAACTCCTCATTCCCCCATCCCTCGGTAAACTTTTATTCTACTTTCTGTCTCTATGAATTTGCCCGTTCTAGGTACCTCGTACAAATGGCACCATACAATATTTGTTATTTTGTGTCTGTCTTATTTCACTTAGAATGTTTTCAAGATTCATCCCTTTTGTATCACGTATCAGAGTTTCACTTATTTTTAAGGGTGAATAATATTCCATTATATGTATATATCACACTTTGTTTATCCATTCATCTACTGATAGACCCTTGAGTTGCTTCCACCTTTTGGCTATTATGAGTAATGCTGCTATGAACATAGGTGTGCAAAGATCTATTAGAGTCCCTGCTTTCAGTTCTTTTCAGTATATACCAAGAAGTGAAATTTCTAGATCATGTGGTGATTTTATGTTTAAATTATAGAGGAACTGCCAGACAGTTTTTCCATAATGGCCACACCATTTTACATTCCCAGTAACAGTAAACATCCTATTTCTCCCCCTTTGGCCAACACGTGTTCTTTATATATATATATAAACACCTAGTGGGTGTGAGGTGATAAAATGACATAACTGTTAAACATTAATATGGAAAAAAAGCTCAAAGATATATTTTTAGTAGAAGAAGCCAATTTCCAGAGTATAGTATATTTTGTAAAAATATAGGCAGAATGCTCACAATGGTATCCAAGGCTTTCCATAATTTGGCCCCTCCCCTCTCCAAATTAGCCACAGGTAAGCATCTTTTATTAAAGAGGATGATACAATCTATATTTCAAGTATTTACACCTTTACTCTGCCTCACATGTTCTGTGCTCTGTCTCAGCACTGAAAACCTTTTTTATGCTCTACCACGTAGAAGGTAATGGCTCTTTGCTCACTGTGATGATGATTCCCATAGTGAGGAATGTCCTGTTGGGCAGTAACATAAGATTGACACAGTGGAGGGATGGAGGAGGAATGAGACAGGTTATATCTGATTTCAGAACTCCCCAGGTGATGCTGATGCACTCGTCCACAGCAGAGTGGTCACTGCTATAGCCATACTTGAGGAGCCATCATTTCCAATAATCAATGAAGTAATCAGTCAATCTCCCTGCTGTTTATTAATAAATGCATGCCCTGTGTCTGTGTCTCCTTTCCGAAGAGAATTCAGAAGCTGTGTATTATCTGTGCACTGGTAGAACTCACAGTCTGTGAAATAAAGAAAGTTAAACAGCATAATTTAACAACATATAATTAGGTGTTGGAATAATATGGTATAAACTGTACGTACTGCAGGACTTAGGCGCAAGAAAGATGAATAAAGATGTTTCAAAATGGAGATGAAAATTGAAAGGATCTTGAAAGATCAGCATAATTTAACAACATATAATTAGGTGTTGGAATAATATGGTATAAACTGTACGTACTGCAGGACTTAGGAGCAAGAAAGATGAATAAAGATGTTTCAAAATGGAGATGAAAATTGAAAGGATCTTGAAAGATGAAAAGGATAGGACTTAGGCGCAAGAAAGATGAATAAAGATGTTTCAAAATGGAGATGAAAATTGAAAGGATCTTGAAAGATGAAAAGGATTTATTAAGTGGAGGAATAAAGGTGACCATTCTGGTAGTGATGAAAGACATGAATGAAGACAGAGAATTGGTAATGTGTGAAAGGGGAGCTTGCAGGACTGGTAGAAGATTAGCTTAACAGACATGAAGTAGATATACTAAAAAGCTGAGGGGAAAATATAACCAGAAGTCAATTTATTAAGGTCCTTGATTATTTACAATGATATACGAGCAATGGGATGTTTGAGTTGGTGGGTATTGGGGTATGTTGCATCTTCAGTTTGTTTAATTTAATGCTACACCAAAGCAGACACCTTTCTTCTTTATTCCTTGTGGGTTGTGTCAATAAAACCAGTTGCCATTTACCTGGAAGTGAAGACTATCTGATAATAATGGATTAATGACAGATGTGATATTTATGACACTGTGCCTTTATGGTATCTTTTCTTCTTCTTCTTCTTCTTCTTTTTTTTTTGAATAATGGGAAATGGCCTAAGGCTGGGGGTGTCAGTTGCTCATTCTGGGAAGCCAATAGTCCAAGTTCTGAACCTCCTGTTTTGTTTCACTCTTGTCTAGTCACTGCAGAATGTTTTGAATGTGCACTGACATTAAATGGTAAATGAAATTTCATTCCAGGCTCAAAAAGCCATCAAAAATGTATGAAATAATGTTCTAATTTCACTCTTCACAGAAGAATAACTACTGTAGACACAGATTTAGAGAAACATCACTTGTAGAATTTCAGAAAGACAGTTTTTTCACTGAAGAGGGGAATGGAGAAAGCCAGTTCTGTGGGGTGGAAATTGCTAATCATGAAACTGTAAGACACGGCCTACATTGCTTTCTTCTCAAGTCTTAGTATTTGACAATGATAATATAACTTGATGACTGATGTATTGTAACATGGTCACAGAAAAACTGGTTTCTGGGAGAAGAAATAGCACGGAGTGGTCTTTCCCATACACAGCGGTGCCCTCCTCTCCACACCCCTCAGGCTGTGATCTGACAAAAACAATGCACACCAGTGAATCCTCCACCTCAGCTCCTGAGAGAGGGGTTGTGAGAGGGGTTAGTGCCCAGCCACAGAGATAAGACGACAGAGCTCCCTCCAAATAGAGACACACACCAAGCCTCATTTATGAACCTGGAGACTATGAGGAAACTCTGTAACATAAAAGTCACAGAAATAATGCTCAAGATATGGAAGAGAAAACTTATAAGTGTGTTTATTACAGCACATATTGATTGTAGATATCCAGGCTTGCCTCACCCTCAAATTCATGTCTAAATGGATAGCACTGCATATGTATTTATATATTATATAATATATTTTAAATAACAATTGATCATACTATGCTGTTTCTGTCATTTTTTCCCACTAAAAAGTAAATAACAATTGATCATACTATGCTGTTTCTGTCATTTTTTCCCACTAAAAAGTACACTGTAAAAGCCAATTTTCAATAAAGAAAAACAAGAACAAATGTATCATGAGAAGATTTCTGGATCACTATACATAGGTAGATCTCTTTGAGAATTTAAAATAACAATTGATCATACTATGCTGTTTCTGTAATTTTTTCCCACTAAAAAGTACACTGTAAAAGCCAATTTTCAATAAAGAAAAACAACAACAAATGTATCATGAGAAGATTTCTGGATCACTATACATAGGTAGATCTCTTTGAGAATTTCAGCAGTTGCCTTGTGTTCCCTTGTGTGGTTTGTGTGATAACATGTGTGTCTCCACCTTTTGCTGTAACAAATGCTGGAATGGACATCTTTTGTTTATTTGTATGAGTTTTTCCGTGGGATAAATGTTATGAAGAGGGACTGACTATATGGGCGAAGATTTATACATTTCCATATTTTGATGGATACAACCAATTGCTCTCCAAATAAATTTTTCCAGTCTACAGTCTAGCTAAGAGTTGATTACAGTGATAGTTTTCCCACACACTTGCAAACTAGGTGTTAGCTACTAAATAAATTTTGTCAGTATGGCTTTAAAATGATGTCTCTTGTTTGATTTGATTTTAATTTTCTGTCTGTTTACTTTTTCCCTAAGCTGCAGCAACACTGGCCTTTATTCAGGAGTCAAGTCTACTGTGCCCATTTCTACCCCAGGGCCTTTGCACTTATGAGCCCTTGGCCTAGAATGTGCTTTCCCAAACTTTACATGGCTGACTCCTACTAAGTATCCTGACCCCTCAATATTTCTACTACACAAGTTTTTGGCATAATCCTAATGAAATTCCTCACCATCCCTACCCTGATCACCACTCTTCACTCTTAAATAGTTTCTTTTATTTTCTTAGAAATGTCTGAAATTATCTTATTTGTCAATTTGCCTATTCTCATTAAATTATATGTTGCTGGAATAGGGCCTAGACTTTACTTTTTCCACATAAATAATTATTTTCCTCAATATCATTTATTGAATAATCCATCATTTTTCACCCTATTTGAGATGCTAGTTTTCTTATCTACTCAATTTTCTTGAATTCCCGAGGCTGTTTCTTAATTTACTTCTCTTTCCCACCAGCCAAATATGTATAAGTATTTTGCAACAGAACCCCATTTTTCAAGCTATTGCACTTTTTAATATTGTTTTATATCTGATGGAAAAAGCCTTCCTTTACAATTATTTTTTAAAAAAATTAAATATATAAATTTTACTAATCAATAGACAAATTGAAAATAGAGAAAAACAGGTTAAAATACATATTTACTTTGCAAAACTTTAAAATAGCTATAAGTAGAATATAAAATTAAATTTGCACTTTCCAAATTATGGAGGGGAGACAAGGTATGGGAGATAAAATATAATTTCTTTAGCAAAAGATAGAAAACCAAGAACATTTTAAGGATACATAACAAGCATTAAGCATAAAAGAAGAATGATGTAAATTAAAAATATCTATTTGACCAATACAGTTAATAAGAAATTAATTTGATTTATTAGACTATTGCTTTAGATTAGGTAAAAATAAATAAATAAATAAATAGATAGATAGATAGATAGATGCATAGATGAATGAATGAATGAATGAATGAATGAATAAATAAATAAATAAATAAATAAATAAATAAANGCATAGATGAATGAATGAATGAATGAATGAATGAATGAATGAATAAATAAATAAATAAATACATGAAGTAAAAAGAAAGCTTTGGCAAGCGCATACCTAAACAAAGAAATTTTGACGGTACAGAAAAAAAAAGTATAACGTTAAGAAAAAGTATAACGTTAAGAAAAATAAAGACAGAAAAAGAGAGAAATGGAAGGAGGAAGGGAGGAAAGAAGGAAGTAAGGAAGGCAGTGAGGAGGGAGGCAGGGAAGGAAAGAACAAGGGGAGGGAAGGAAAGAAGGACAAAGAAGCAGCAATCCTTATGCAAGTATCAGATGTGTTGACATCTGGGTGAATCATCTCGTGTGACAAAGAAGGTCATTTTTATAAAATAAAGAGCATGATTTATCCTGAGATCGTCTTTCTGCGATAAAATAAGTAAAATATTTCAGGAGAAAACTATTGTAATGAGGAATTTTAATACAACCCCCTCGATCTTTAACAGATTAAGGAGACAAAATTATAAATTGCTTTAATAAATATCTGACAAACTCTCTATTTTTGGATAGAATATAAAAAGCCAGAAATCCAGATCTTATTCTAAGATTCCAATAAAACACAACTCAAAATAAATAACAAAAGTTAAAACAGAAAAAAAATGCAACCACATGAAGAATTTTAAAATATTTCACTAAATAACCCTTCAGTCAAATTATGCACTCTTAAAATTTTGAGGAAAAACAGAATGATGTTAAAAATAGGAAGATTAATAACTAAGAAAGCAGAAAAAAGAAAATTGATATGTTAGTGTAGCTGCTTTGAAAAACAAATGAGACAGGCAAAAATGCTGATGAACATAAGCAATAACAATATAAAAACATAAATATTAAGAATTAGTAAAAAAATGCACAGATGAGTGAAATGAAAATAATACTAAGAAAATGATATATAATTATATTTGGATATGTGGAGAAAAAAATTTTAAATTTTCAGAAAAATATAGTTATAATACACCCAAGAAGAAATAGAAAATCTTAGTAGTTGAAAATTATAAGATAAATTGAAAAACTATCAAATACTTATTTTTTAAAATATTACTTGACCTAAATGTTTCATAAATGAGTTATTTTTAACTTTCTCAAAAATGATAACTTCCCTGTGATATTAGAAGACGGAGAGTCTTAATTCATTTTAAGATGCTAATGTAACACTGACTTTAAACTAGATAAATGCAAAATAAAAAAGGAAAAGTATAAATGAAACTTCCATCTAAATATTTTCACAAATTATAAATAACCTAAAATTAGGCTAAAAAGTGCTTAATAAAATGAAAATGAAAGTTTTTTTCTAAATGTGATATTTTTTCGATCAAGAGTCAAAATCATATGTAATGGTGCCTGCTCTTGCCACATTTAAAAAACAAAAAAAAATTCTGTGAAATAACAGTGTAATAAAAGCGGAAAGACAAAAAATAGGATGATAATAGAAAATTAGGGAGGAAGTTTTTGATATCAGTAGATGATATGATTTTCCATTTGGAAAACCCAATACCATACAACCAATTTGAAAAATACAAAAAACAGCAATATACAAAATATTTGTACATTTCCCTTATACCACTTTCTATTTTTAGAAAATATAAGGATAAAACATAATTTCTAAGAATTGCTCAAAATATAAAATAAATGCAAATAAAGGATTGCCTAAGATCTACACGAGAAAATACTAAACATTACTGAGAGACGTGTTTTAAAAAAATAGCAAACTGAGACATTTATTCCTGATGGTTGAGAAACTGATTTTAATATTATATATATGAGAATTCTCTATAGAGTAATGTAGAAATTTAATGTAATTTTGCTCAAAATCACAATAGACATTGGAAGGTGTGAACTGTACCAAAGTAATTATAAAATTTATCTCAAAATATGGGATAGCTGGAAATGCCCAACGTATTTTTTGAGAAGAATAATGAGAAACATAGACATCAGGCATTAAAGTCATATAAAGGTAGAATAATTAAAGCAACGTGATGTAGATATGAGGACATAACTGTTATTGAAGCCACTATCATCTCTTCCCTAGAACTCTCCCCTTTCACCTTGGTCCCCCTGCAATCTACCCCAAACCTAGCAGCTGGAAGCAGACTACAGATAATGCAATCCTTTCACTTAAAGATCTATTTAATTCCTGTGCACTTAAATGATGATCTAAATTCCTCTCCATGCCTCACCGTCGAAGCCATACTGTTTACTTAGTGGTTTGCACTCACCTGCTCTTCTGTCAAATGTTGGGCTACTTCTGCCTTCCAGGGGACTTCAGAGCCCATCAGTTACTTGGAATGCTATTCCCCACCTCATTCAATTCTGCTTATCCCTAAGATTTCAGCCTAAACATCACTTCCTTCTAGAGAGTCTCCCTGATTGATCTACCTAAACGAGGAACGGTTGTTACTCTGTCTCCTGCTGTCCTATTTACTTACTTTCTTTTTTTTTTTTTTTTCCTTTTTTTTGTCTTTTTTCATGTCCGGCAACGGACCGCAACCCTCAGTGTCACGCCCGCACCGGACCGGGACTGGCAACGAGATCGCAACCCTCGGTGTTGCCCCCGCTCCTTGCTCAGCCAGTGAGCGGCCGGTCT
>NW_007738780.1:65286-71103 GCF_000696425.1 Galeopterus variegatus
GAGGCTGCTGGCTATGCGTGAAGTGACTGAAGGCGCATCCCACACCACCTGACCACCTGGACAGTTTCCAGGAGGTCATCACTGCAGATCCCACGGGCTCAGGTGATTGGGATCAGCATCTATTCTCTCAGGGAAACAGTTTGTTCTCTAATTCTCTGTTTTTTTACATTTATTAAATATATTTTTATGTTTAAAAGCCTTTTTTTTTGGTAAACTTCTGGTAAATATGTAAAATTTTAGGTGTCTCTGTATAATCCACCCGTTTTTTTACATTTATTAAATATATTTTTATGTTTAAAAGCCTTTTTTTTGGTAAACTTCTGGTAAATATGTAAAATTTTAGGTGTCTCTGTATAATCCACCCGTAACACATACCCATCTACCATCTCCACACACAGTTTTTTGTCTTGCCTCATATACGTGAAAGGTAATTTTCTCTCTCTTCACCTCCATCCTGAGTTATTTCCAGGAAGTCCCTGGCAGCAGTGAGAGTACAGTTAAGAAACAAAGGTGACAGGCAATAATAAACCCATCACCACTCAAATTCTTAAAATTATGATTAAGGTTGCTTGCAGCATGGATGGAAGGCATAAAGGCACAAAAGGCTTTACCGGTCACATCTGGCTTTGCAGAAATCTAAAATCATTCAGTTGATCCTAGAGTTGTTAAATCTTCTCCTCCCCAGAATAGAATGTGAGCCTCTTATATTTTTACTTTTCAGTAAAAAGCTACCTAAACAGTTCTAGCTTGCCCTCATAGTAGTCCCAGGGTAGGTAAAAATCGACTCTTATCTACTAGAGATATAATGTTAAATTTGATATATTATAAAGGTGGTTTTATACTACAAATTAAAAAAAAAAGATCTCTATCTCACACTGTCTCAAAAATCACTTAAGAATAATTCAGGAAATTAAACTTGAAAGTCAAACTTTAAACATCTTAGAAGAAAACAGAGACAAAAATCATTATGATTTAGGGTAGGTGCTGTGGGTTGAATGTTTTCCCAAAGTTCATTTAAGCTTAATCCCCACTGTAACTGTTGACAGAGTGGGAATTCCTATTATGGCAATTGAAAGGTGGGGCCCCAAAGAAGTGTTTGGATTGTGAGGACTATGCCCTTGTGAATAGATTGATCCATTCATGGAGTAGTGGGCATGGTTCTGATGGATTTAAAAGGAGAGCAACTAAGAAGCTTAGCTCTCTCTCTTTCTCAGCCATATTGCCATGTGGTACCCTGCATCCCTGTAGATCCACCACTAAAAACAAGGCTCTCACCAAATATGTTCCCTGGACTTTGGACTTCCCAGCCTCTAAAACTGTAAGCAATAACTATTGTTTCTTTATATATTACCCAGTTTCAACATTCTCTTGTAAACAACGTAAAGGGACTAATATAGCAGGAAATATTTTTAAACAGGATTCAAAATAATAACAAACTATACAGGAAAAGTTTGATACATTCAATTGTAATAAAAATAAATTTCCTGTTTATCACAAACTTTTCATATGATAATGAAAATGCAATCCATAGACAGGGAGAAGATGTTGACAACATATGTAAATAAAATATGTATCCAGAATACATAAAGTAATCTTGCAAATCAACAAAAAAGGACCAAAAAGAAAATCCAATAGAAAGAAACCAACAGAAAAACAAAAACAAAAACAAATAGCAACCAAACTTATTAAAGACTGAAGTGTTTAAGAAAGGCCATGACCTCACCTCCAACTTGAATTTCATTTAAAAAAACACTATTGAGTTTCTAATATACAAAACTACTGTGGGTGAAACAGAATGACCTACTACCTTCCCTCCTAGGGTTTATAATGTACTGAGGAGGGAGGCTGACACATTAACAGTAAGACAACGTAACATGAAATGTCAAACATTCTACAGCCGCACTGGCCAATAGAAACATAATGTAAAGCACATAGGTAATTTAAAATTTTCTAGTAGTCACATTAGAAAAGTAAAATGAAACAAGTGAGATTGATTCTAATAATATATTTTATTTAACCAAATACATTAAAATAGTTCATAAAATATTATCATTTTTATGAAATAAAATAATTAATATAAAATTATTAATGAGATATTTTAATTTTTTCATACTAAGTCTTAAAACTTTGGTCTGCGTTTTATATTTGTAACACATTCGCTTTGGACTAACCATATTATAAGTGCTCCACAGCAGCATGTGATCAGTGGCCACAGCACTAGACAGAGCAGGTCTATAGCAAGGTTACAACAGAAAGGTAATAAAACAAAAGGGTTGGAAACAGTTATTTTGAACCTGAGGACTCAGGATAACTCTCTTAGACGACATGATATTTCAGCATTGCCTGCAAGAATGGAGTAAAGATAGAGGGAAAGGCATCGCAGGGAGTGGGCAGTGCATGAAAGAGAGCAATGCAGTGTACGTCCACTGTGGCCCAAGCAGGTAGTGTGCGGGGTTGAGGGAAAAACACAGACAATGTGAAAAAGCTGGGCTAGGTTGTAGGGCAATTTGAATGATAAACTGGTGATCCGCGATTATATTCCATATGCATTGTTAGTTTTCTGAAGGAGTTTTTTTTATTTTTTTAATTACTTTAATCCTTTTAAAATTTAATTTTTATACTTTAACATTTACTTGTACATACTTGTGGAGTACACTATGTATTGTTTCAGTACATGCATATACTGCACAATGATTCACTTAGGGTAGATCGCACAGCTTCATACCCGTTAGTCCAGAGACCTCTGACAGCAGTGTGTAGTATGGGTGGAAAATGACACAAGCCAGCAGCAGGAAGGCCAGTTAATGACAGTCTCAGCAACCCCTGCCAGTGCACATTTGATTCTGGGCACAGGCATTCAGAATGGAAACGCAGCCAGCAGGTGTGCAGGGCAAAGTAGACACAGATTTGGCAGAATGTGGCTCGTGACTAGATAAAATGGGAGAGATATGTCAGGGACTGAGCCACAGGGCAGGTGGCGGAGAGGCTGGGAAGTTTGCTTTTGAATGTATTGTGTTTGAGGTACATATCCAAAGAGAGATGTTTTATTTTTAAGGCCACAGAGGACATTGGGAAAAAAAATAATTTAACCTCTTACTTGAGATGAGGAAACTTAGACCAAGACATCAGTTTGGTGGTTTGGAAAAGGAACTGAATTCATAGTAAGATGATCTATGTCAGAGTTTATGTCCATAGCAATCAGAGGAAATGACATAGGAAGTGGTTCTTTGAAAACTTACACATCTAAATTCTTGCTCAATCAGGCTCTAATACCAGTATCAGGTCCTAATAGGTCAAGTCACCAAAACATCTGTTTATTTTGGAAAACAGGCAGTAGTTAAAGTGTAGAATTTCCCTTCTGTCCTCCACCCCTTCCACCCTTCCTCTCTCCCTCCCTCCCTTCTCTCCTTCCTTTCTCTTTCCCCCTCTTCCCTCCCTTTGTTTCTCAAGTCTTCCCTTTCTTCTCTTTCTTAAAGTTTTGGCCCCTTTTCTAGCTTCTTCCAATCCTTCCTCCTGACTAAAGAAGAAACTTTTTTTCTAAAGAAAGCCAGTCTGTAGCAGACTCACTCCCTTTAGAGTTCTCATCAGCTGCCTATGACCTAGTTAACCACTGATTTCCCACTGAGGCGAGTTAGTGAAAGTCCCGCAGGCCCTCTCAGAGGGAAGCTCGCGTTCAGTCTGTGGCGTCTGAAGAGCTGCGAGCAGGTGCCCTGGGTCTTGGTGCCGGCCTCAGCATGGGTAATTTATGAGTCCCCACCAAATCAGTAAGAGGAGGAGAGATCCCAGATAGGGGACCCTGCTAATTGGCCCTTTCAGTTCCTGGCAGGCTCTACTGGTGGGAAGCTCCCTGGGCTCAGACTTCTATGTCCTTTTCAAAAGGCAGAGAGACAGATTAGGTCAAAAATTTAAAAAGAAAACAAATAGGAAAAGCCCCACAGCACTAGGGAGAGGCTGTCATTGGCATCGCCCAGCTGCATGTCTATCTCCTGACTGCACAAAAACCATGATTTTGGGATATTGGCTTTTGTTTTGTGCAGGGTGAGCAAGAGAACTCATTTCCTGCTATATAGATAGATGAGGCCGATTGATTTAAACCCATGTGTGTCCAATTCAGGAGGAGTCCAGCAGCTATTTGGAGCTCAGGTGCAGCATGGAGCAGCCCAGATGCCCAGCTGCATGTCTATCTCCTGACTGCACAAAAACCATGCTTTTGGGATATTGGCTTTTGTTTTGTGCAGGGTAAGCAAGAGAACTCATTTCCTGCTATATAGATAGATGAGGCCGATTGATTTAAACCCATGTGCGTCCAATTCAGGAGGAGTCCAGCAGCTATTTGGAGCTCAGGTGCAGCATGGAGCAGCCCAGAGAGGGCAGGCACCAGGTCACAATTCAACCGTGGTCTGTGGTTTGCAGGTCCACACCAGGAGCCACAGATAAGGACACTCAAGTCACAATAGGGAACTTCCTGAGAGGTGACAAGAACATAAAAAGAACTAATTGCAATTCGTAGCTCTGTCCCCTGCCAACACCAGCATCTTACAATGAGAACAGATTTTACCCTAATTGCACCGCTAATTCCTGTTTTCTTCCCCTCCTTCTCCTGCCCACCCTAACACCTACCCATGTTAGGTATTTGACCCAGTTTCAGCAGTACAGAAATGAGGCCTGCTGGGGTGGTTGGAGAGTGAATGAATGTCCTTATGGTATCATTCATTCAGTTTGCTCCTTGAAATGGACTTCAGCTCAAGAAACTATTGAAAGAGTGGTTAATTTTGGTGAAAACAAAAGGCTTACTGGACTAGCACCTTCTCCCAGAGTTTGAAATAGAGAGGTGAGTAAGAGAGAACATCACAGTTAAAACAGTACAGGTGAAAGTACTTGTATTTCCTTCAAAGATTTTTAAACCTACACTGACTAATGAAGAGAAGGAAAGATATTGGATGTCTGTATTAATTGGAGTTATGAGATATACTCAGATTAAACATTGGGTCGGACCAGAAGGTAAGCCTCTTGATGGAAGAGATCAATTATTTTCTTCCTGATAGCATCATGGCCGAACAATNGCTGGCTCCCTTATCACCCCCTCCACTATCCATCCTAAATCCAAGTAAAACAAAACAAAGAGAATCGATATGACACAAAAATAAATCCAACATGGGTGCCAAAGCCCAAAGTGAATTACCTCTAGTCATCTTATATTTTGAGGGCCTCAGCTATGACTTCAGACCATTTGTTCCTGTAATCCTGCTGACTGTAGTCAAGCTAGTAAAGCCAGGACATTCCCAAAGCTTCAGTGAAGCTTATGGGCAGTATCAAGCAAACCCAGAGTCCTGTAAAAACCAAGTGCCAGGCGGTCGTGTGAGCAGGTCAGCTCTGTGGTCCATGCTCAGGTTCCCATCACAGGAAGGAAATGAAGTTCATGGCTGCAGGCAAAGCCTTGGGTGGGGGTGAGGGACAGATTATTGCACAGAAGGAGAGAGAGAGAGAGTGAGGACAGATGGTGAAAGAGAAAGCCTGAGAAAGAACATGCTCCAAAGATCTGCAGAAAGGTGCCCTCAAGATTTTGGCCAAGTAATGATCAAGGCACGTGTGTGAAGTAACTATGGAAGCCAAGGAACAAATCATTAAAAAGCAGTAGGTGGAACAAACCCTCTGGGCTTACACAAGGCTGGAAATAGTTCAGCTTCCAAGCAGCCAGAATGGGAAAATCTCCATAGTTCCGGGGTATCAAATAAAGTCCTCAAAAGGGTATTGCCTTTGGGCTGGCCTGGTGGCGCACTGCTACAGTGCGCCGCTTGGGAGTGCGGTGGCGCTCCC
>NW_007738781.1:0-6929 GCF_000696425.1 Galeopterus variegatus
TATTGAAGTGGGTAGTAGTTATACAGATGCCTGCAAATACAATTATACAATAAGCAATACACAAAGATAAAGGAATATCTAAAGTAAATCATTATTTAGAAGTTAATGATGAAAACATGAAAATGAAGTCAATAACAATGTACTAAGGTGAAGTTAAATCTCCCAGGAATTTATTGGTAATGATAATAGTTTTGTTTTTTTTTTAATTAAGAAATAAATCCAAAAAGCACAAACTTCTGATTATTACGTGTGCCCCGAAAAGGTAAAACAAAATGGAGAGGAACAAGTTATCAGAAAAAAAGGTGAAATAGTATAAAATAATTAACAGCTTTGTTTTTATTTGCTATTTCTTTCCCAATCCCTAAAATGAAGTCTGACATAAAATAGGCACTTAAAAATACCTGTTGAATGAACAAAGGGGCTATCCAGGAATGGATTTAGGTATTCAAATAGAAAGAAACCACCAAATTTCCAATTCAGGGAAGATCAAAAACTCACACTAAACCATATATTACAAATATTCAGAACACTAAGGATAAAGGGCCTTAGGTCCTGTAAGATTGCAGACATAAAATGAGTTCACAGTCAAAGAATTTGGGACCTGACTTTCGCTATTACTGCAGTTGTGAAGATTTAAGTCATCTAACACCCCCACTTCCACAGCCTAATTCTCCAATGCATGACATCTCAGTAGCTGCCACCATGTATAAATAGTGAAACATTCTCACAGAATTTTCATGGCTAACTGCTGCAGATTGTCTGCACATGATAAATTACAGTGCTAATAAGGAAGTGAACAGGAGATTAGGTTAATTGTGGGTAGTAATTTCTTACACTGCCCTCAAATTTTGAGAATTTACTCTGCCAGCTTTGCCATCGGTGATTTCACTAAACTAAGTAATTACAACTACAGAAAGCAAATTACATTGACAACATTTCTAAACAGAAGAATATTTCTCAAATTAACACAAATTTGATGCTTAAGGGTGTGGTTGTGGGGAGCATTATCGTGAGGTTTCTACGACAGTTATCTCCTTTAAAGAGTAACCTCTAATAAACAATTTAATTACCTCCATTCCCATTACAGGTAGTACTTTGACCATTTTAGAATATAGAGTTTAAAATGAGTGCATTTGGAGTCAAAATAGTCTGGCAAATAATTAATTTCACAAGCTTACAAAACAGCCGTTTTTATGATAATCCAGATAATCTTGATTTTTAAGATAACGGGCTGAAAAAACAGTATTAATGGAAACAAGTTATTACACAATTAATTTCCTCCTAAATTCTGTATCTCACACATAAACTAATTTTGGACATATGATGATTGATGTGTCCCCTTCTGCCAATATTATGGGTTTTCTAGGATATTTCCCAGGAGTAGTATAAAGAAAATCCTGCCACATGCATTTCAACCTATGGGGACAACTGGACCATTAAACAAAAATTTTAAACTGCCAAGAAGCCATAGTTATTACAAAATTAAGGAGACAGAAGTGTTAGTTTTGAAAAAGAAAAAAAACAAAAACAAGGACTATCCACTAACATCTGGATATTACCCTGGTACTCACAGATAGGCCATGTCAGTCTTCTATTGAACGTAATGTCACAGAAAACCAACCTCAGACAAGTTTACACTGAAACTATGATAAAATGTGACAATATGACATCACTTAATAATTATGCTCAAGCACAGATAAAAACAAGGTCACTGTGCCACTTACCACTTAAATCCCTCTCTCTTGCTTAAAATGAGTGACTGTTACTTCTTTATCAGTGCCAGCTTTATCACTGCTCTAGTCTGCCCCCCTAGGTGAGATTTACTGAGGTACTTAATCAAAGGGTTTCTGTCACTTTCTTTTTATTTTTAATTTATTCCTTTATTAATTGTATTTTTAAAATTAATTAATTTATTTATTTATTTTAACTTCTCAATATACGTTGTAGTTGATTTTAGTGTCCCTTTACCCATTCCTCTTTCACCCCTTCCTCTCTCTTCATCCCCCCCAACTACATCATATCTGCTCGCTTTCTCTTTTTAAATTACCTTTTTCGTTTTTATTGAAAAAAAGGATACTTCAAAAGGTTCATGAAAAAAATAGAATTACAAGATAATACAAATCTTTCCATGAACTTTTGAAGACCAATCGTTTATTTAAGGTATGCAAATGAGGCTTTGATAAACATATACTAAACAGTACATTGTAAAATAATGAATACAGTCAAGCAAAGTATCCTATCAATCACCTTCCATAGTTACTTTTTTTGGTGGTGAGAGCACCTAAAATCTACTCATTTATAAATTGTCCATATACAATACAATATGTCAGATTTCTAGACTTATTCATCCTACATAACAGCAAGTTTGTGCACTTTGATCTGCTTCTTCCCGTTTTCATCACTTTCTTATAGCATTCAATTTAGAGCAAACTCTGCTTCAGTAGATCCTCCCTCACATCACCCAGCTGAAGTCCAAATCTTATAAGTCTTTCTATTATCCTCCTGCAGAAACACCCGATGACTTCCCCATGGTTTCTCCAAGGCATGTGCTTACCTTCACTGCAACTTGTTCAACTACAGGTGTGTTCCTGGTAATCTAGGCTGTAGGGCATTGGTATTTCCAAAGAGAAACATAAATTATATACCCTTTCAACAAAACCCTTTGTGCCTCTGTAAATTGATGTCTAGAAATGTATGTCATGTTTCCTTTTGATTTTTCTTCTAGAGCAAGAAAAAATATTTTCTCCCAAAAATATTTTCCTCACTTTTGGGGAAAATATTATCATTTAAAAGGGTTAAATTGTGCCATAATGCAAAATATGACTAATAATTGCCAAAACTAATTTGTAAAATGAGTCTTCTTTATTGGGGATTCATGTTGTTGCTTAGATTAATATATCTGACAGACAAATCTCTTTTCTGCATGAAAATTTTAAGCAACATTGTTCATGTGGTGAGGGCTTAGAAATAGACTTATGCAAGAGGTGATTTGTGAAGAATACTCAGGAGGTACACGGCTTTGAAAAAGTTAGTGAATACTGATGCAAAAATAAACTAATTTTTCAAAAGCCACAAAGGTTACAGGTGAAGGGGGTGCAATTTCTTTAGAGTTCTATAGAATCAAATTAATATATCAGCTTCCTTGGTTAAATCTATTTATTGTTATATTTCTATATGGATAAATAAAGTAACAGGTTCTAAACAGCTGATATTAAGCCTTTAATTATTACATTCTTTATGAGCCCCATTAGAGTTAAATAATATATTTTCTTTAGATGATCATTTTTTCTTTCAGTAGTTAAGTATTTGACTCTTTAATGATGCATCCCTTAATGTTTTGCACATTGACATTTAAGCAGTGAGATAAAATTCTCAGATTACTAACAAAAGAGTGTTTTAATCTTTATACATTTTTCCAGATTCTTTTTAATTCGTTTCAGTGTATTTTGCTAGGTTTTACTATTATTTTCTAAAATAATTGCAGTTTATTATAAAAGAGCTGCTAATTAGGAAAGAAGCAATATATCCACTTTAAAAAATAATAATTTCCCTTGAGAAGAATGTAAAACTCAGATGTGGAATGGGGTTCTCTAAAGGAATGCCATCTGTAACTAATTTGGGACACTTATTATAAACTGTGATAAATAAAATACATGGGTTAACCTTCACAATAAAAGTTTTGAGAGATGTATTAATATCCCTTTTCCTCAAAG
This sequence comes from Galeopterus variegatus, assembly GCF_000696425.1. Taxonomy (NCBI): domain Eukaryota; kingdom Metazoa; phylum Chordata; class Mammalia; order Dermoptera; family Cynocephalidae; genus Galeopterus; species Galeopterus variegatus. The sequence goes on from NW_007738781.1 coordinate 3,714, forward strand.
GAAAAAAATGAGGCCACCAGAGGTGGAAAATGGATAGGGGAAAAAAAAGGACTAAAAATAATTTTATCAAGTTCAAGAAGCAAATAAATAATAGTGTAGACTTCAATCTTGGTTTTTCTGGAAAAATTAATGAGGCTTCACAAATCACAAAATCTCATTAAATGGAATTAAAATGTCATTTTATGCCCTCCCTAGTCCTAACCCCCCACCATACACACACACACACACACACACACACACACATGCACACACACATACAGGTCACTATTTTTACTTTTTAATTACATGAACTCTAAAATTCTGAAATCGCAAAACTATGCTATCTATCCTAAATCAATCATTGTGCTGTACATGCATGCATTGACATGACACACTGAACCCCACAAATATGTACAAGAAAATGTTAAAATGAAAACGTTAAAAAAAATACTCAAATTGAAATTCAAGAATCTAAACAATTGGTCTCCCCAGCCATCCAATGTCTTTTTTCTTAGCCATGCACAAGTATCATCTCTATCTTGGACTCACATTTTGCAGCACATAGATTTTAATTTTTGCCTCCAAACCACAAACTTTAAGTCCCAACTCAAGTCTCTTCTTCTTTTGTCCACCTTCTTAGATACCCCTTATTCAAAGTGAGCAATTTCCCTTTGAAATCCTATGGTACTTGTTTCATATCTCAATTTTACTTATAGTTCTGAGGCTCTTAAAGTCGTGGGCTTCATCCAGTTCCAGACCTCCATTATGTAAGTCTTCTCTCCCCATCTTTCACTGCAATTATCACAGTAGTGCCAGGATGCTGGTTCTACCTTATGACCATATTTCTAGATTTTTTTCTTTTAAATTTGTTCTTCCGTGAACAGTGAATAATGATAGAAAGTGGAGCATCTAGATGTCCTCTGATTCTGTTTGTAAATATCTGAATTACTTTGAGGTTTTAATAATCTGACCCCTTTCTATAATACACGTCCAAGTAATAAGAATCTTGAGCTCAGTCTCAGATGCACTTTCACCCAAATTACTTCCCTCATTTTCATTGTAACTTGTTACTTTCTCCACCAATGATGTAAACTTTTCTTACACCAGTTATCGGCTTTGTCTACACAATAGTTTATGGTAAATTTCTATGACTTAAATAATTACACATATGCAAAACAGATCTTTTGCAAATTAGGTATTATATTTTTCTTTCAACAGTGTTCAGATTTCAAGGCTGTCTTCTACAGACTGAAAATAAATTTATTTCAATATTGATACCTAAACGTTGACTGATTATTTTTTCATCTTGCTTTGGTGGCTCTGCCTAAGTAAAGGAAATGTTGTATAAAATGAAGCATGAGTAATATTATATTAATATGCCTCCAAATGTGTAATTTCAATTAAAAAATTATAAATTAAAAAATTTATTTTTATTTAACTTTTCATGGAAGAGATTCAACCATTGTTTCTTCAGCCACCAAATAGCTTTTGTGAACTTTCAGTGCACCAGACGTGTTCGACATTACCTTTTAAATGCTTTACAGTCAGGCCTGCTAGGTACAGAACTGCTTTTATACAGTTTTTTGTTTTTGTTTTTGTTTTTGTTTTACTTGCCCAGGACCTAGAACAGTGGTATTTATATTTATCTACACAACGATTAGTCCAATATCTGTCTCACTATTTTTCCTGAATTTATTTAGTCCTTAAACTGCAATCTATTTTCCAGAGAGCAGCCAGAGTAAACATTAATATATATTGACAAAACATGTATTTTCCAAGTAATGGCTGGTTTCTTATTCTCATTAGGATTAAAACTAAGATCCTCACTATTGTATACAAGGCTTTACATTTTCTAGTTCTTATTACTCTACAACATTTTGAGTAGGTCAATACAAAACATTTATTTTTTCTCACCTGAGATTGGAATCAATTGAGGAGAGATACAGTGTCAAGAAGGAAATGAAAATATCATCTTACTCCTAAAAAAATAAAGATTGACATATAGATGTGGTATGTGCATTCTAGTCAGGCAAGTTTGTGATTTATTCCCAAAATTAGACAGAATGATCCACAATGGCTGGCCTACCCTAGAAGACCTGCTGCTTATTTTATTTATTTATTTATTTGTTTGTTTGTTTGTTTATTAATGGTAGTTTATTATACATATATATGGAGTACAAAGTTGATTTTCAATAGTTGTGTACAATGTGTGATGGTCAGATAAAGATAGTTTGATTTTCAATAGTTGTGTACAATGTGTGATGGTCAGATCAAGATAGCTTATTCATCATTACTACAGGTAATCATACCTTGTGTCCATTAATCAATTTCTCACTAATCACCCTCCCTCTTCCCCTCCCTCCCCTTTATCACCTCTAGTAATCATAGGTCTTTTCTCTCCTTCTAAAAGTTTAATGTATTATTGTGATTGATGTTTCATTCTTTTTCTCTGTCTTTCAGCAGTGATTTGTAGTTCTCATTATAGTGATCCTTTACCTCCTTAGTTAGATTTCTTCCTAGGTATTTTACTTTTTTGGTGACTATTGCAAATAGGCTTGTTTTCTTGATTTATTTTTCTTCTAGTTTGTTGTTGAAGTATAAAAACATTACTGATTTTTATACATTACTTTTGTACACTGCAACCTTATTGAATTCATTTAGCACCTCTAAGAGTTTTTTGGTAGAATTTCTAGGGTTTTCTAAATATAGAATCAAGTGATCTGAAAATAGGGGCCATTCAACTTTTCATTTCCTATTTGGATGCTCTTTATTTCCTTTTCTTTTTTAATTGCTCTGGTAAGTTCTTTCAATACTATGTTAGATACGAGTGGTGAGAGTGGGCATCCTTGTCTTTTTTCCTGTTCTTAAGGGGAAAGCTTTCAGCTTTTTCAGAATGGTATTGTCAGTGGGTTTGTCATATACGGCTTTTTATGGCTTTCAGATACCTTCCTTCTATGGGTAGCTGTGTGTTTGTAATATATGACCTTATTGTGTTGAGATACTTTTTTCTATATCCTAATTCGTTGAGAGTCTTAATCATGAAGGAATGTTGAATTTTATCAGTGCTTTTTCTGCATCTATTGAGATGATCATATGGTTTTCTTCTTGATTTTGTTGATGTGTATATCACATTTATTGTTTTGCATATGTTGGACTAACTTTGCATTCCCGGGACGAATCCCATTTAATCATGGTGTATAATCTCTTTGATGTGTTGCTGTATGCTGTTTGCCAGAA
>NW_007738781.1:8020-9556 GCF_000696425.1 Galeopterus variegatus
ACTTTATTGAAGTGCTGTCAAACTTCTTAAATTAACACTGAATCCCTTATTACTAGAAATACGAATTCCTAGAAGCCAAAGGTAAGTTAGAAGCACTGATATAAATGTGAGCAGTATGTTTTTAGGCCTCAAGAGGCTTTGAGAGTACAACTAGAGTCTATAATAACTGTGATCCAATTACATCAAGGCTCTTTCTTTACTGGATCACTCCTACCTCAAATCCAGTAGTTGAAGAGGTGGTAGGCATGGTTCTAGGAAAAAAAAAAAAAAATCCTGATGCTTTTGGCAAACAGAAACCTTTTTCCATATATTACATTTTAATTTTGCCTTTTCATCTTCCTTATTTCTCTGTCAATTTTAGAGAGAGATATAGCACATTTGGAAACACCAGAAGAGTCTACCAATTAAATAGATAAGTACACCTCAAACTGGGTCCTACCCAGTAGTTACAGACTAAAATGACAGCACTTTAATTATATTAAAAGCTCAGTTACTGCAAATTTATCCAACAAAGTTGTAGTGTATTGAAATTCTAAAGGGTTTTAGGTGGACAGATACACAGAATTTGACTATTTCTTAGCAAATGTTGTACAAAAATATCTTTCTTTCCACTTCTCAAACTACCTTTTAGAAATTATTCCAAAGAAAATTCCTGATTTTTAGTTCACTTGACAATTTTAATTTCTTAAGAGCGACATCTAAGAAAACATTTTCTTCATTTTCTTAGAAACTAAACATTGTTCTCCAATTTTCACCTTTTTTCTGTATCAAATTTACAAAATGGAATGACAGAAGCTAAAGAAAAAGGTACAAAATATACTCATCCCACTGTCAATACATTTATACAATTATATATGAGTAAACATGTACATTTGTTGAGATTGTCTGATTTATTTTTATAGTGCCAGTACCAGTATCTAGAAAAGGTAGATTTTTTTTTTCTGAGAATGTGATAAATAACTAATATACCACTGAAGATTAGAAAGGTGAAAGCATAATGCTTTAGGGAGATCTCTGTATTTGAACTCAAAAGACTTGACTCTAGTTTAAGGCTTCCTCTGTACTCCTTTTTTCACATTATTTTCACCTCTGTTTATCAATTTTATTAGCTTATTTCACTTAAGCAACTATCATAAGACAATTTTATTCTTCCTTTCGATTTTGTCCATGAAAATAAACTAATTACCAGTGAAAAAAAAATTATTTTTAAGGTACAGACAAAGGGCCGGCCGGTGGCGCACTGCTACAGTGCGCCACGTGGGAGCGCAGCGGCCCTCCTGTCGAGGGTTCGGATCTCACATACAGACCTGTTCCCGCTCACTGGCTGAGCGAGGTGCGTGTGCAACATGGCTGAGCAAGGTGCGGGTGCAGCACCGAGGGTTGCGATCCCGTTGCCGGTCCCGGTCCGGTGCGGGCACGACACTGAGGGTTGCGATCCATTGCCGGACACGAAAAAAGACAAAAAAATAATAAATAAATAAATAAATAAATAAAATAAAGTACAGACATAACTCCAATTCATTAGCCACAAGAGAG
>NW_007738781.1:10269-10648 GCF_000696425.1 Galeopterus variegatus
TTCCCTTATCTCCCTTAAGACTTTGCTCTTAGTCAATTTTACTTGGCCATTACATTTAGGAGTTAGCTAAATAATTGGTTTGAATATAAATAGCTCTGCTTCAGTATTTACTGCATTAATGGAGAGGGAAAAAATGAGAACAAAATGGATTTTACAAAATACAGGGCTCCTCAAGCTGATGCTGATCATATCATTAGAAAAAGCCTCAGGAGCACTCAAAGAATCCAAAGAAAAATTCCTGTCCTTAGAATTCCTTACAATTTCTTTTCCTATCTTTTACTTTCCTTCTTTTCCCTTTATTTTCCCTTCCTTCCTCCCCCCCCCTTTTATTTTCTTTGTCCCATTGTATAAAAATAAAGAGAAAAACACGTTCAGCTGT
>NW_007738781.1:10877-13813 GCF_000696425.1 Galeopterus variegatus
TTCCCTTATCTCCCTTAAGACTTTGCTCTTAGTCAATTTTACTTGGCCATTACATTTAGGAATTAGCTAAATAATTGGTTTGAATATAAATAGCTCTGCTTCAGTATTTACTGCTATTAATGGAGAGGTAAAAAATGAGAACAAAATGAATTTTACAAAATACAGGGCTCCTCAAGCTGATGCTGATCATATCATTACAAAAAGCCTCAGGAGCTCTCAAAGAATCCGAAGAAAAATTCCTGTCCTTAGAATTCCTTACAATTTCTTTTCCTATCTTTTACTTTCCTTCTTTTCCCTTTATTTTCCCTTCCTTCCCTTCCACCCCCCTTTTATTTTCTTTGTCCCATTGTATAAAAATAAAGAGAAAAACACGTTCAGCTGTTGACATTAGTCTGTTCATGATGCCTCATTTCAGGGCCTGAAGGATTTGTTATTCTGTCAGGCCAGCTGTATTTCCATATACAGAGTAGAATCACACACTCTAATGACAGAAATGTTGCTGGAGAAATTCAAGAAGAACTTTGGTTAATGAATGATATAATAGCTTGTCCATAAACAGTAGTGCAATTAATGCCAGGATGTGATCTAAGATAAAACTTCTTTAAAAGTAGAGGTGATAACAAGAATGCCACCCAATTCTCCTACAATTTGTTTCCATTAATAACAAAATGGAAGAGGTTTCCCAGAAAAAAAAAAATCTCTCTAAGGAATAATTAAAACCTAACAACTCCTAAGTTTATTAGTTGGGGGTGGATCACTTCTGTCTGTATCTCAGGGAAAACACACAAACACAGACAAACACACACACACATACACAGAGCCAGGCTGGTTGTTTGGCATTAACAATGGAGGCTTTATCTGGGGAGAAAATTCCAATATTGTAGTGAAACTAGCATGAACTTCTAAGAAGAATGAGAAATACACTGTCTCCTGACATAAGTAGCTAGCATAAATCACAGGTGACTAAGCCTGATTTTAATGTAGGAACGAGAGCAAATGGCAATTTTATGTCTTGTGTTATGATAAGCTGTAAGCATATTGTTCATCACTTTCAAGTACAGAAGTTGTCTAACTCAGTGTATAAGAGTATGATATGAATTGCTTTCTTTTCCCTCTGAAGAATACAGATTTATTCACAGAAGGATTAGATAATATCTTTGACAGGCCTAGATGTCTCAGATTCTAACACAAAAGAGAAAGTCTGGGAGAGAAACTGACCCTTACCTACACAAGCCAACAAATGTTTTACAGAGCTTCTCTTAAACTTTGATATAATCTGGAATAATTGTGGTATTGAATGATGACTCTGTTCCCTTGGCTTTTATGTTCTAAAATCTCATTCTCTGTGTTCAGTTAAAACATCTGTGCCCTTTGTTTTCAATCAACAATGAAGAATTCTTTGGGGTTTACCACAATGCCCAGAAATTCACTTGGTTTTCTTTTCAAAGATGAGGAGATGGATACATTTTGTGCTCATAACAGTACTAGATGGCTCTTAACCTCAATTGAATAAATCTTTAATGGTGAACAAGGGTTACTTCATTTCAAAGCCTATTCCCAGAGTTGCAATTCTCATCCACAACTATCATAGAAAATTTTCCAAATAATAGCATATTTCTCTATTGAAAAACCACAAAACACTTCTGAAATATTTGTATGTATAATGCATTCTAGATTAGGTTTTGTTTCATTTATCTATCTTACTCCCATATAATTTAGGAATCTTTAAAAAGAATAGTAATAAAAAGATGCAAAAAAACATAAGAGAAAATGGAGGAAAGTTTAATAAAACTGTAGATTTTTGTAGATAGATGATTTTTTAAAAGTGCTTTTAAAGAAATAAAGAGAGCTGAGAAAAACAAACTCAAGCGATGGATACTCCTTCATACTCTGAAGAAGAGGAGACTGAGACCTGTTTATGAGAGACTCAGTAAATGCATGGATTTCATTCATTCATCCATACAACAAATGCTTATTGTGATTTGATAATGAGTCAGGCATGTACTAAACACTAAAGATAAATAGATTAATCTGACTGCTATAGTTCTTAATCTTATGAAACTTAATCTAATTAGAAAACACGAACATTATATAAATAATTCCACAAACAGTAATATAAATACAATTGTAAATGAGTGAATCAGACTAAAGCATTGCCACCATAATATGATGCCCTCTGAGATAAAGCTATCATGGGATGGGGCTGACATAAGTGTATGTTGGAGAGACATTGGGATAGATGCTTCATGTCACATGAATTTTCTCTTTATTGCAACTTTAATGACAGATTAGTTTATTATGAATTTCTACATTAACTCTTCATATTTCTTTATATCTCTCAACTACAGAATGGAAAGGCTTATAGCAACTTTAAAAGAAAAAAAACCTCTACATTAATATAAGGAACAAGAGCTGAATTGTATACTTAACTCATAGTCTCCACTATGTCTAGTATACATCTGATCATTCTGTAACATTCTCAAAAATCTAGCATTAATAGCTTCTTTCACAGATTTATATTAATGTACAAAGCTGATTTTCCCATATTTAAATATATTCAATTAAATTTCAATTATTCTGAGAGTCAGGAGTTTATCACAAAATTAAATCGTATTATACATGGGAAACAGAGCAAGATAAAGTAAATTGGTAAAGCATAAAATGATAACTTTTGATTTGAAGATGATGTTTTACCACTGTTGGATTTAAAACTGAAGGGAAATTTCTGTGTTATGTTAGAGCACTATGTGGAAGGCAGCATCCATTTTTAAAGTGAACTGTTACTCATAAAACTGAGCCCTATGCATAGAGACTTTTATATGGAAATCTTCAGATGTAAGTGGTAGGATGTCTGAAATGTTCAACTAGCATACCATTTTCAATAATGCTCAAAACCATCTTAAAAAGTCTATAATTGTTAGAGCAAGATATAAGAT
>NW_007738781.1:14606-16973 GCF_000696425.1 Galeopterus variegatus
TTTTCAATAATGCTCAAAACCATCTTAAAAAGTCTATAATTGTTAGAGCAAGATATAAGATACAAGGCTGAAAAGTTTTTTCTCTCATTTCAAGCTGCTGTAGAGAGATGACATTCATTGCATCTATAAGTGACTATTTGCAACTACAGAACTATTTAGGTTGTGGCTTCCACTTAGAAAATTATGTTACAAATAAGTTTAATGCATGATTTTTTAATAAACTAGCAACATGAAATAGGACTGAAATCAAATATATGTATCAAAAAGAGAAAAAAAAAATCCTAAATAGTACAAATTACTTTTTAAGCCTCAGTTTCCTCATGTGTAAAAAGGAGACAAAATCTGCCTTCTATGGAGTCTCATGTTTTCATACTACTGTAACCCATTCCCTTAACACAGACATGATAATGGCCTTTACTGAGTGCTAACTATATTCCAGGTCATTTCTATTTATCAAGTATCGACACATTAAATACTTATAGCCAGAGTCAGAGAGGCCCAAGATCCATGGAGACCATGTGCCCTGCAGTGCCAGCATGCAACCCAGCAGGTAGGCCTTGCCACTGCCGCCTGACTCCATCCCCAGCCTGGCCAAGTGCAAACCGATCAGAGAGGTGCCCAGTTGTAGAGCCCCAAGACCCGAGGTGACCACACACCTGAGGCACCAGGGAGAAACCGAGCAGACACTGAGGCAGCCATGCCAAATTGGCAGCCCCAGCAGGGTCCTAGCCAGACAATAGTGTCGAAACAGTGGACCATGAAATCCCCTGCTACAAAGACTAAACAACAAAGGAAAGAAACCAGAAATATGAAAAATCAAGAAAGTATACCACCAAAGGGTAATAACTCTCAAACTCTAGATACTATAGGACAAGAAGCCCTTGAAATATCTGACAAGGAATTTTGAGTGATAATTCTAAGCAAACTAAATGAGATACAAGAAAACTCAGCTAGAAAGCACAATGAAACAAGGAAAAGTACACAGGACCTGAAAGAAGAAATGTACAAGGAAATCAATGCCCTGTAAAAGAATGTAGCAGAGCTTGCCAAGCTGAAGAATTTATTCAATGAAATAAAAAACACAACAGAGAGTTGAACCAGCAGGCTTAAAGAAGCAGAAGAGAGACCTTCTGACCTTGAAGATGGGCTGTTTAAAATAACACAGGTAGCCAAAAAAAATAAAAAAGAAAGAAAGAAAAAAGAATTAAAAACTTTGAAAAAAATCTAAGAGAGATATCAGACAACCTTAAACACTTAAATATCCAAGTCATGGGTATTCCAGAAAGGGAGGAAAAAGGAGATTGCATTGTAAACATAATCAATAAAATAGTGGCAGAAAACTTCCCAGGTACAGGAAAAGACAGATCTTCAGATTCAGGAAGTTCAAAGATCCCCAACTGTATTCAATCCAAAAAGGTCTTCTCTAAGACATGTTATAGTAAAATTGGCAAAACTCAAAGGCAAAGAAAGAATCTTAAAAGCTGCAAGAGAGAAGCATTAAATCACCTACAAGGGAGCCCCAATCAGACTAACATCAGACTTTTCATCACAAACCCCAAAAGCCAGAAAGGACTGGGATGATATATTCAAAATACTAAAAGACAGAGATTGCCAGCCAAGAATACTCTACCCTGCAAGGCTATGCTTCCAAAATGAAGGGCAAAGAGTATATTTCTCAGACAAACAAAACTTGTGGGAGTTCACTACCACCTGACCACCCATACAAGAATTTCTCAAGGGAGTACTGGGCTTGGTACCTGAAATATAACTACCACTGCAATAAAAACCCAAGAAAAATCAAAACACATTAGTAAAATAAAAATGGCAACAATGCAGAGAAAACAACAAAAAAAGTTGATCTACAACCCAAGGAACCAACAAATACAGAAAACAAACAGTAAATTAGAAAGAAAGAAACAGAAGACACTTATGACATCCAAACAAAAATCAATAAAATGCTAGGAGTAAATCAACGCCTTTCAATAACAACTCTTTATATAAAAGGATTAAATCCCCCAATCAAAAGACACACACTGGCTGACTGGAATAGAAAAGAGGACCAAACTATGTGCTGCCTTCAAGACACCCACCTCACCTATAAAGACTCTCACAGAATAAGAGTGAAAGGATGGAAAAAGATTATCCATGCAAACAGAAATGAAAAATGAGCTGGAGTAGCTATTCTTATATCTGATAAAATAGACTTTAAACTAAAAACCATAAAAAGAGATAATGAGGGTCACTACATAATGATAAAAGGATTCATCCATCAAGAAGACATAATAATCATAATTATTTATGTACCCATATCAGAGCAGCCAGATTTATAAAGCAAACTCTATTAGACCTAAAGAAGGAAATAGACAC
>NW_007738781.1:20008-20469 GCF_000696425.1 Galeopterus variegatus
AATGGAATACTGCTATTTGCAACAACATGGATGGACCTAGAGATAATTATATTAAGTGAAAGGAGACAGGCACAGAAAGAGAAATATCACATATTCTCACTTATTTGTGGCAGCTAAAAATAAATAAATGCACAAATAAACTGGGGGGGAGGGAAGAAAACACAACAATTGCAATTCCTTGAAGTTGACACGACAAGCGAACAGAAAGGAGGTTGTTGAGAGGGAGGGGGGCGAGTGAAGAGGGAGGGAGGTTTCAGTAATGGGCCACGATAATCAACCACATTGTATATTGACAAAATAAAAAAAAAATTCTGTTGAAGAAAAATGTGTAAAAATATAAGAAGGTGTTTTCAAAAATTATACTGCTCTGTGAATAAACAAGATTATTTACATGTCAATTAAATAAATAAATACTTGTAGCCATCCTAGTAATTATAGTACATTATTGTTTCCATTTTATA
>NW_007738781.1:21153-21779 GCF_000696425.1 Galeopterus variegatus
TTGCTTATAAAGTAAAGTGATAGCACAGCCCACATCAATTATATTTGGATTTCTAAAGGTGATGAATGGTCAATCCATTACTTGAGCCTGTGTGTTCTCAGGAGTTCATAGGGTATGCAAAGGGAATTCATGAGGTCCTAATTCCAAAGAAAATGGATTAATCAGAGGTGTCTACATCTAAATTATCATTAAGAATCAAGAGACCCCGAAAAGAAACATAGCATAAAAAACATAATTTTTCTGAAATAATACAGCCTAGACATAAATCCACTTTTTTTCTGAAAGAGCAACCTAACATTAGGTATTGTACAGCTGCTTCATCTTTACCATGCAGTTAACGCTTCCTAAGAGAATTCTTGTGGAGTTTAAAGGAGACTCTGTATGTAAAGATGCACAGCAGCAGTACATAGTAGGCATCCTAAGTAGGTTTATCACTGCTAGTATTATTAATTGCATAACGATGATGACTTCGATGCTTAGAAATCCAAAGTGTCAGTTATTGTATTTTCCGTGTAGGTAAATATATTATTGTTCTCCAGAGAAACATAATCAATAGGAGATATAAGAGGGGTCTTCAAAAAGTTCATGGAAAGATTTGTATTATCTTTTAATTCTATTTTTCCATG
>NW_007738781.1:22602-27911 GCF_000696425.1 Galeopterus variegatus
ATATATAATATATATATATATATATATATATATATATATATATATACACACACACATACATACATGCAGACATATGAAAAGAGATTTATTATAAGGAATTGGTTCACACAATTATGGAGTCTGGCAAGTCCCAATATCTGCAGGGTTAGTAGGCAAGCTGGAGACCCAGGAGAGACAATAGTTTAGTTTTAGTCTGAGTCCAAAGGCCTGAGAATCAAGAGAGCTGATGGTAGTTCCAGTCTGAAGACCTGCAGACTCAAAACCCAGGAAGAGCCAATGTTTTCAGTTAGAGTCTGAAGGAAGGAAAAACACCACGGTCCCAGTTTGAAAACCATCAGACAGGAAGAATTTTCTTACTCAGGGGAGGATAACCTTTATGTTCTATTCAGGCCTTCAATTGATTAGAAGAGACTCACCAACAATTAGGAGGACAATCTGCTTCACTCACATCTACAGATTTAAATGTTGATTTCACTCAAAACACCCTCATGGAAATATTCAGAATATTGTTTCACCAAACATCTGGTCACACTGTGGCCCTATCAAGTTGACACCTAATTAACCAGCAAATTTTATGATTTTCCTTAAAACCATATAATATAAAAATATACATAATAAAAAAGAACACAGGAATAATAAGCCTATGTTAAAGCAATTACTCTGAAGCCAAGTATTTATGCCATAAAGAAAAATTTATCTATATTCGTATTTCTCTTTCCATGTGTTTGTCTTTTCCTGATAACAAGGTCATCATGAAGCATTTCTCATAAGAAAGCTAGAAAGGGGGAAAAAATTCCACTGCTGTTATTTTGAACAGCATTTTATATGCAGGTTCTGGGAATATCGATCTTCACAAATGCCAACTCATCTAAGCAATAGCCTTTCAGTTTTTAAAAGTCATATGCCTAACTGCATTCAGTTTCAAAAAAGAAAAAGACTACCATTTATTGTGCCAAAACTTATGCTAGACTCTCCTTAATATTATGTCAGATAATGTTCCAATATCCTCCTAACCATTATCGTGGTTAGAAAATGAAGCCACCAGGACTCAAGCTCAGATTTATAAACTCAAAAATATTTCTTGCATTTTCTGCAACATCTAACTCTTTTCTTAACTGTAATCAACTATTGTTTTATTTTTCCCTGATTGCAAATTGCATATAATATAAAAGAAGGTTAACTTTACGGCAAGTTCTAATCAGTTCTATTTATCTAGATACACAAGTGCCATCATTATGATAGTTACCTAAGACAAGGTTATAATTAGTCTCAGCAAGTGATTAAATCTGCCGTTGTTTTAGCCCTAATTCTCATTGGTAACTTTTGTATAATCAGTCAATAACAATGGAATATTAACTATTCACTGTGAGAAATAAAATCTTGTTTTCTAAAAAATTTCTTTAATACAGGTTAGGCAAAAAAATTTTAAGATTTGAGATAGATGCACAGTATGACTCTATTTGCAACAATGTTTACTCCCCCTCAAAAAACAATCATTAACAACGATTTAAAATGTTTGTAACATTAGCACTTGCCCTAAGTAGCATTAGCCCCTAATACTTTGGCACCCATGTTGAAAATCATTGTGCTTACTTAGAGAAGTGATTTGGATAAATGGTGTAGAGCTATAAATGTCATGGTTTAATTAAAGGGCAGTCTATTTATAGGTGGAGTTGAGAAAGCTGAGAAACATAAAGTGGTTTTTTAAAATTATTCATTCACTGTCAATGTATTAACAGAGATACCTAAGAAAAATAATTTTTCTCATTTTAATAGAGAAAAAAACAGGTTCAGAGAAGATTGACTGTTTGACCAAGGTAACACAGAATTAAGCAAAGCCTTAAAGTATTCAAATGTCTATCAAGTGAAGAAGAGACAGTAAATTGTCTGTGACAACATTGAATGTCTAAAATTTCCAGGCCTCACTGCTGGAGATACAGAAGTATAATAGACAATTTTCTCAATTTCACAGAGCTTGTATTTTACTGACAAAAGTAGGAAATAAAGAAAAAAAACATATTATACTTTGGAGAATGATGAATGCTATTAAATAAATAAATCAGTAAAACAGTATGGAGGTGATAAAGGATAAAGCTTGTAATCTAACTAGTTAAGTCGTAAGTTTTGCAGGTGAAATTTGAACATTACATGAATTATGTGAAGGAGTAGGTCATGCAAAGGCCTGGGCCAGGTCTTTTAAGCCGAGGGTCTGTGTTGGAAATTACCTTGAGATGTTCTATAAATTGCAAAATGACAAGTGCATCTAGACCAGAATGAGCAAGGGGAAAAGTGACATAATGCAGAGTCATAGAAAAAAAGCAGAAGTCAGATTACACCTGGTCTTGCANATTTTCTCAATTTCACAGAGCTTGTATTTTACTGACAAAAGTAGGAAATAAAGAAAAAAAAAACATATTATACCTTGGAGAATGATGAATGCTATTAAATAAATAAATCAGTAAAACAGTATGGAGGTGATAAAGGATAATGCTTGTAATGTAACTAGTTAAGTCGTAAGTTTTGCAGGTGAAATTTGAACATTACATGAATTATATGAAGGAGTAGGTCATGCAAAGGCCTGGGCCAGGTCTTTTAAGCCGAGGGTCTGTGTTGGAAATTACCTTGAGATGTTCTATAAATTGCAAGATAACAAGTGCATCTAGACCAGAATGAGCAAGGGGGAAAGTGACATAATGCAGAGTCATAGAAAAAAAGCAGAAGTCAGATTACACCTGGTCTTGCAGGAGTTTCATACAGAGTTAGCAGGGGTTTGAGAAAATATGATTTTGGGTTTGTTGTTGTTGTTGTTGTTGTTAAAGCACTGCTCTTAATATGGTGTGAAGAATAGATTTAGCTGGCAGTTGATTGTAAAGGCTGGTAAATCTAGACTTGATGAGAAGTGATTGGATTTAGAATATATTTTCAAAGCAGAAGCAACAATCACTACTAATAAAATGGATATAGGGAGAAAGAAAGAGAAAGGACTCAAGCTTTCTAGGCTAAACAACTCATTGGATGATATTACCAACTAATATAGGAAAAAGAAAACATGTTTTATTCTTTTTTTGGTGGGGGTTGAATAACAGTTTTTTTGTTTGTTTGTTTGTTTGTTTGTTTTGTCTTTTTTCGTGGCCAGTAAGGGGATCGCAACCCTTGGTGTGGTGTTGTCTGCACCGCACTCAGCCAGTGAGCACACCGGCCATTCCTATATAGGATCCGAACCCACAGCAGGAGCGTCGCTGTGCTCCCAGTGCTGCACTCTCCCGAGCGCGCCACGGGGCCAGCCCTTGTTTTTGTTTTTTTATGGATCAGATTTAGTTTAATTCACTGAAATTAAATAGCTGAAACTGCATCTTTTACCTTACTGAAATCTGACTTTATTCATTTTAATTTTTTAATTGAAGCATAATTGATTATACCTATTTGTGGGGGTATGAAGGTGACTATCAATAGTCGTGTACAATATATAATGGTCATATCAGGAGAGTTAGCTTATTCATTGTTATAACACAAAATCATTCTTTGTGTCCTTTAATCAATTTCTCATTAATTTCTCATTGACCCTCATTCCTCTCCCTCTCATCTCCCCTTTCCCACTTCTAGTAATCACAGTTCTGTTCTCTCCTTCTAAAAGTTCAACATATTATTGTGATTTTTTTTTCTTTCTATCTCTGTTTATTTCTTTATTTATTAAATGTAGCCATGCAGGTATCCCTTTGACACGATGATTTTCATTCCTTTGGGTATATACCCAGCAGTGGGATTGCTGGATCATACAGTAGCTCTATCTGTAGTTGTTTAAAGCAACTCCATACTGTTCTCTGTAATGGTTGCACTAATTTGCAGTCCCACGAACAATGCAAAAGGGTTTCCCTTTCTCCACATTTTCACCTGCATTTGTAATTCTCTGTCTTACTGATAATAGCTAGTCTAACTGGGGTAGGATGATATCTCAGAGTGGTTTTGATTTGCACTTTTCTGATGATCGTGATGTTGAGGTTTTTTTCATCTATCTGTTGGCCATTTTTATGTCCTCTTTTGAGAGATGTATCTTCATCTCTTTTGCCCACTTTTAAATCAGATTATTTAGTCTTTTATTTTTAAGTTGTTTGAGTTCCTTGTACATTATGGATATTATTCCCTTGTTGGATTTAGGTTTTGCAAATATTTTCTCCCATTCTGTAGGCTGTCTTTTCACCCTGTTGATTGTTACCTATGTTGCACAGAATCTTTATAGTTTGATATAATCCCACTCGTTTATTTTTTCTTTTGTATTCTGTACTTTTGAAGTCTTATTCATAAAGTCTTTGCTAAGCCACACATCCTGAAGTGTTTCCCCTATGTTTTCTCCTAGGAATTTTAAAGTTTCTGGTGTTATATTTGTCTTTAATCCATTTTGAATTGATTTTGGTATATGGCAAGAGATATAGATCTAGATTCATTCTTCTGTATATGGATGTCCTGTTTTCCCAGCACCATTTATTGAAGAAGCTGTCCTTTCCCCATTGTATGTCCTTGGTGCCTTTATCAAAGATCAGCTGACTATAAACACATGGTTTGATTTCTTCACAGCCATGTCTGAATTTGCCCAAATATCCCAATTTATTTCTTAGCAGCCAACTCCTTCTCCACCATTGCTGCACATTTAATAAGAGATATTGCAGTTTTAAGTGCTTAATTGGTTCTGTTATCCTTTACATTCAGGCCTTGGGACTGCCAGGACATGTCTACTTTGTGCCTAGATAAAATAAGAGACTTTGAAAAACTGTTATAGAGAATTTCTAAATTTCCACTTGCACCTTAAGTTGGATAGCAAAAGTTTTCCTTATCTTGTTTTTTTTGTAGACATGTTCTATGTGTCTAGAAGCCATGGCCTATGTCACATTTCTCTTTAAAAACAATTGTCATAATAGTATACAATTACCACAGACATTTCATTTCCTAGAATCTTGTCCTCTACTCACTCCACTTCCTATCCATGCCCAAGGAAAATGTGATTAATCATAATGCCACCACAAACCACAGATTATCAGTGACTCAGTTCAACTAGCTGGAAAGATACACATGAGATCATCAAATATGGGATCAACCCAATCCCAGATTTCTATATTTAGGATTTATTTCCCAGGTCACCTCCTGTAGCCAATTACCATATCAATCAGGATCTCAAAAGAAAAAAAAAATAGTTGTACACTCAAAACAGATGATTATGTAGGGCTTAATGAGGAATCTATCTGTAAAGGTACAAACAGGGTTAGAAAATCTAAGACAGATATCGAAATATTGCAGTTATCACCACAAGATCTGAA
>NW_007738781.1:28567-30432 GCF_000696425.1 Galeopterus variegatus
CTCAAAAGAAAAAAAAAATAGTTGTACACTCAAAACAGATGATTATGTAGGGCTTAATGAGGAATCTATCTGTAAAGGTACAAACAGGGTTAGAAAATCTAAGACAGATATCGAAATATTGCAGTTATCACCACAAGATCTGAAAGGGAAAGGTGGGAATTACGGGAAATATTAGCAGAACCTAGTGAGGAAGTTCTAGCCAGAGACAAGGACCAGTGGTCAGAACTTGTGGTCTTCAGTAAAGGACCTCATCTGCTGCCAACCAACTCCAGGAATAGGCAGAACCAAGGAAATAAATACCTCTATCTTTTCTCTCCTACCTCCTAATTTCCTGTTGTTGCCTGCCAGTAGCAAAAATCCAAGCAGAAGGCACAGTGCAAAAAAGTCAGGTGACAGGTTTCATGAAATCACACTCCTGAGGCAGAAGAAGATAGAGAATAGTGGAGAAATGATTCAAAGGTCATATAGCTTTACAGTCATTTAAAACGAACAATGTTTTATTCTTTGTTTTTTAAAAACCAAATAGGCCAGTTGGGCAGTAAAATTGCATCAACTCAATAACATGCCATGGCTATGTTAATTACTGCACAGGCAGCAAATTGTAAATGAACTGTCAGCGATAAAGCTATGCCCAGTCACTTATTATGCCAGACTCTTTACTTTGCTATTGGGGATGCAAAGACATCGTGATGAAACAAAAAATAAGAGTTTAGAGGACACAACGCCTTGCCAAACACATTATATCTATTATAGATCTTGTAACCCAGTAGCAAATTTTAACTTTCTCAAAAGGCAATGAATTTTATTTGAGGCTGTAATACTTAACATGAGACCTACTCTCTTTACAAAATTTTAAGTGTGTAATACATCTTGATAGCTATGGCTACAATGTTGTAGAACAGATTTCTAGAATATTTTTTTTTTTTTTATCTTGCATGACAGAACATTGGTTCTGCAATCCTTTATATTTAGGCCTTGGGATTTTCAGTATGTGTCTACTTCATACCTACATAAATTAAAGGACTTTGAAAAAACTATACCCATTAAACAGCAACTCCTCATTTTTCCTTCCACCCGGCCCCTGGCAACCACCATCTCACCATTTGATTCTGTATATTTGACTATTTCTAATACCTTATATAAGTGAATTCATAACAGTATTTCTCCTTCTGTGACTAGCAAATTTCACTTAGCATCGTATCTTCAGAGTTCATCCATGCTGTTTCATATTGCAGAATTTCCTTTTTAAAGGCTGAACATTATTCAATCACAGGTATGTATTACATTTTCTTTATCCATTCAGTTGTCGATGAACATTTAGACAGTTTTTATATCTTGGCCAATGCAAATAGTGCTAAAGTGAACATTGGAGTCCTAATATCTCTTTCAGATCCTGATTTGAGTTCTTTTGAATAAATGTCCAGAAGAGTGATTGTTCTAAGTTATTTGAGGAACCTCCATACTATTTTCCATAGCTATACCATTTTGCATTTTTATCCACAGCATACAGCATTGTAATTTCACCATATCCTCACCAACACTGGTCTTTTTTCCTATAGCCATCCCGATAGTGTGAGGTGATATCTTGTTGGGGTTTTGGTTTGCATTTACTTTCCATACATATCTAAATTTTTCAGTATCATTCCACTGTGATCAGAAAAGATACATCGCATGATTTCAATCTTCTGAAACCTGAAAGACTTGTTTTTTGACCTAGAATGTGGTCTGTCATGGAAAATATTTTGTGTGCTAGAGCAGAATGTGTATTCTGCTGCTGTTGGATGGAACATTCTGTGTATGCTAGTTAAGACCAATACAATATTCAAGTTCTTCATTTCCTTATATATTCCACAGTGTTCAAGTAC
>NW_007738781.1:30680-36051 GCF_000696425.1 Galeopterus variegatus
GTATCTTCAGAGTTCATCCATGCTGTTTCATATTGCAGAATTTCCTTTTTAAAGGCTGAACATTATTCAATCACAGGTATGTATTACATTTTCTTTATCCATTCAGTTGTCGATGAACATTTAGACAGTTTTTATATCTTGGCCAATGCAAATAGTGCTAAAGTGAACATGGGAGTCCTAATATCTCTTTCAGATCCTGATTTAAGTTCTTTTGAGTAAATGTCCAGAAGAGTGATTGTTCTAAGTTATTTGAGGAACCTCCATACTATTTTCCATAGCTACACCATTTTGGATTTTTATCCACAGCATACAGCATTGTAATTTCACCACATCCTCACCAACACTGGTCTTTTTTCCTATAGCCATCCTGATAGTGTGAGGTGATATCTTGTTGGGGTTTTGGTTTGCATTTACTTTCCATACATATCTAAATTTTTCAGTATCATTCCACTGTGATCAGAAAAGATACATCACATGATTTCAATCTTTTGAAACCTGAAAGACTTGTTTTTTGACCTGGAATGTGGTCTGTCATGGAAAATATTTTGTGTGCTAGAGCAAAATGTGTATTCTGCTGCTGTTGGATGGAACATTCTGTGTATGCTAATTAAGACCAATACAATATTCAAGTTCTTCATTTCCTTATATATTCCACAGTGTTCAAGTACTTAATTTCCTTATAGATTTTTTGACAGGATAATCTTTCCATTATTGACAGTCTCCTACTCCTATTGTATTACTATCTCTTTCTTCCTTCATTTTAGTAAATGTTTGTTTTCTATACTTAGGTGCTCTGATGCTGAGTGCATACATATATATAATTGTTTTATCTCTGGTAAATTTACACTATTGCTATTATATAATGTCCTTTTTGTATATGATGACAGGTTTTGACTTAAATTCTATTTTGTCTGATATAAGTAGACCACCTTGATCTATTTTGGTTGTTGTTTTTGTGGCATAACTTTTACTCTCCTTTCGCTTTCAGCCTATGTGTGCCCTTAAGTCTAAAGTGAGTTCCTTTATTTAGCCTAAAGTTGTGTCATATATTTTTATCCATTCAGTCATTCAGTATCTTTTCATTTGGAAATGTAATCCATTTACATTTAAAGTAATTATTGATAAAAACAGATTTACTATTGCCATCTTGTTAATCACTTTCTGCTGCCTTTGTATGTTTTTTCACTGTCTTTTCTATCTTCATTTCTTAATGTATGTTTTATTATTTTTTGTATTGATAGGTTTTGTCTCCTTTTACTTTTCTTTTCTCTAACTTGTGTAAGTATTTTCTTTGGGGTTACAATGGGACATACATAAAATATCTCATACTTAACTAGAGTCTTTTTTAAGCTGATGACAATGTAAGTTCAGTTATATAAAAAAAATTCTATATTTTACTTCTCTCCTATATACATTGCTATTGTCACAATTTACATCTCTTAACATTGGGTCTATTAACATCAGTTTATTTTATTATCATTATTTTTTAAAATAATTCTTTTCCTTTTATTTATTACTTATACTATCTGATATTTATATCAGAAAAAAGGTGTTTTATCTTACTAGCAAAATTGGAAATTTGTCAATATAGCTCATATTTACATAAATGTATTTATTTATATTAGTGTTTAAAACTATTTTATTTTTTAAAGATAATGTATTATACATATCTATAGGATACAAAGTTAACTTTCCATACTTGTGTACAATGTGTAGTGGTCAGATCAGAATAGTTAGCTTATCCATCATTACAATACAGAATCATTCTCTGTGTTCATTAACCAATTTCTCATTTGCCCCTTCTCCCTTCCCCTCCTCTTCCCTTTTCCACTTCTACTAACCACAGTTATATTCTCTCCTAAAAGTTCAACATATTATTGTGATTGTTTCTTTTTCTCTGTCTGTCTCTCTTTATTGTTTATTTGTTTGTTTATGGATTTGGCTCCTGCTTATAATGAGAACATGCAGTATTTCTCTTCCTGCACCTGGGTTGTTTCACTTAGATAATTTTCTCCTGGTTCATCCATGTTGCTTTGAATGGCAGAATTTCATTATTTTTAATGATTGAGTGGTATTCTATTGTGTATATATACATACCACATTTTCCCTATCCGGGCATCTACTAATATTTGGGTTGGTCCATAGCCTGGCTATTGTAAATAGAGCTATGATAAACATGGGAGTGCAGGTATCCCTTCAACATGATGATTTCCAGTCCTCTGGATATATCCCCAGTAGTGGGATTTCTGGATCACATGGTAGTTCTATCTGTAATTGTTTGAGGAATTTCCATACTGTTCTACTCTTCTCCATAACTTTTAATTATAATTAATTTTAATACTTTTGTCTTATAATTTATATTTCTCAATTAATGTGATTTACCCATCACCATTGTAGTATGATATATTTGTCTATATATTTATCTTTACCAATAAGTCTTATAATTTCTTATATTATCATGCTGCTGTTTGTTGTCCTTTCATTTAAAGTTGTAGAACATCCTCTAGCACTTCTTATAAGGCAAGTTTAATGTTGCTGAATTTCACCAGCTTTTGTTTGCATGAGAAATAATTTATCTCTTGTATTAGTCAATTTTGATTGCTTATAACAAAATACCTGGAACTGGGTGACTTGCATGAGAACAAAATTAATTGCTTACAGTTTCAGAGGCCAGGAAGTCCAAGGTCCCGGGGATCATCTGGTGTGGGTGTTCTTTAGTGGTGGCTTTACAGCAACACAGGAGTCTCTCATGGCAGAAAATGTAAGAGCAGAGAGAGACTAACCTCCTCATTCAGTCTCCTTTTAAAGCCACCAGAATCACTCCAACTATTCCAAGAATGGATTAATTCATTCATGAGGGTATAGTCTTCACAATCTAATCACCACTTCAAGGCCCCACCTTTCAATTACCATGATAGGATTTCCCACCCTCTTAACATTGTCGGTGGGGATTAAGTTTCTAATTCATAGACTTTGGAGTATACAATTCAATCCACTGCATCTCTCTTCCTTGTTGTTGTTGTTGTTGTTGTTGTTGTTGTTGTTGATGTTTAGTTTTGTTTCATTTTTAATGTATCATACTCCTACTTTCTGGCACAGAGATTTTATTCTGTACATATTCTGATAGTGTCATGGAAGTTTCCTTGTATGCAGCAAGTCATTTTTCTCTTATGGCTTTTGAAATTTTCTTTTTATCTTTGATTTTGATAATTTGATATTTGATTATATTTTGGCTCAGCCTGAATTTCTTTGAGCTCACCTTATTTGGGGTCCATTAGGTTTCTTGAATCTGTATGTCCATTTCCTTTACCCTATTCGGAAGTTGTATTAGTCTGTTTCTGTTGCTTATAACAGAATACCTGGAACTGGGAAATTTACAAAGAAAAAAGGTTTATTTGGCTCATGTTTCTAAGACAGCTGCATCTGGTGTGGATCTCAGGATTCTCCTCCTCATGGCAAAATATGGTGGACCAGCCCACAGGTGCAAGAAGATCACATAGTGAGTGAGGAAGCAAGAGAAAAATAGGAAGGGGTGGAGCCTGGCTAGATCTTGGGGGAACTAGTAGTGTAAGAATTCACTCACTGTCCCCCCTAAGGGGGTATTAATCTATTCATGAGGGATCTGCCCCCTGTGACCCAAATCCCTTCCAACATTGCCAAATTGGGGATCAGATTTTCACATGAGCTTTATGGGGAGACAACATATCCAAACTCTGTCAGAAGGCTTGTGCCATTTTATTTATTATGTTTGTTTTTGTTTTTGTATATGCATTCTGGTCTTTTCTCTTTCTCTTCTCCTTCTGGAAAATACACAATGCAGATGTTGGCCTGACAATGATGTTCAATAATTCCCTTAAGCTCTTTTTACTCATGTCTTTATTCATTCATTTATTTAGTTTTGCTCCTTTGATAAAATTATTTCCAGTGACCTGCTTTTGAGTTTAATGATCCTTTTCTCTGCTTGATCTAATTTGCTGTTGAATCCCTCTAATATATTTTTCAGTTTAATTATTTTGTTCTTTAGCTCCATTTCTCTCAGTACATTTTAATATTTTACATCTGCCTTTAAATTTTTACTTTGTTCATGAATTGTACTCCTGATTTCAGTGAGCAATTTTTTATGGTTATTTTGATTTCTCTTTTGTGTACATCATGTATCTTAATTTTATTAACATCAGTTTCTGTAGATTTATTTTGCATCATTGTTTGGAATATAATTTCCTGTTTTGCTTTTTTCCTTTGCTCTCTTTGTTGTTGCCTGAACAGTAAGTAAAACAACCAATTCTCCCAGTCTTCAGAGACTACCTTTGTAAAGAAGAAGACCAATCAGGTGAGCCAGAGATCCTAAAATTTCTCAAAGCTTTATTTAGGTCCAATCCACTTTCTTTGTTCTTTGTAGTTCCCCAGGTATCCAGGGTATACCACGTCCTATTAGTGCACCGGAACAAGTGAGGTTAAAAGTAGTTCTTCCAGCACCTTCGAGAAAAGTTGGCCCATTGGATACTCTATCCATCTCCTTTGCTCCATAGAAGGGGTTTTTCATCTACTCACTCTGTGCTGATTAGGACAGAGGGGTTATGAAAATTGACAGCTTAAACCTTCATCCCAGTTAGCATTAGCTCCTAAGTGGCTAGTGTATTCTAGATGTCATCAGCTCCCTGAGACAGGCAAGATAGAGGCCAGTCCCTTGAACAGTCTCAGAAATGTTGGGGTTTTGAAAGTACAGACCAACTCTTTTTCTTCTATGGGAGAAACTGGTTATCGGGACTTTGCTTATACTCACTGCATGTTGAGTCAGAGAAAGAAGCTATGGTGACTCTCAGTACAAGCCACTGTCTTTAATCTCTCCCAGACAACTAGATTGTGCTGGTCAAGTCACTGCTCTAAGACTGGCCAGACAGAAGTCAATTCTTTGGGAAGCTCCTACAGAAAATTTGGGGTACTGGAAGCACAGATGATCTATTTATCTTCTCCAGGAGTGACTTAAAGCTCAAAGGTCTCTTCCCAAACACATGGCACTGTGCCAGTGGTAGGAAGTGTGATAAGAATGTATTTCAAATCTTTCTACTGACTTTAATGAGTATGATTTCATTTTTGCCTGGGATGCAGGTGCCTTTCTTTCAACTAGTTTCTGAATTTCTTGCAAAAAGAATTCTTGCATAAATTGCATAAATTGTTGCTTAATCATGTTCATGGAGAAGAAGGAGTGTCTAGGGCTTCTTGCTTTACTATCTTGCTAATTAGCTCAAAAGGAAATCTTTATAAAAAATCCACGATCTAGTAATTTTAACATCAGTCAGGTCATACTTACTTACTGTTTGTCTAACACTACTATAGTTTTACTTTTATTACATAGAAGCTATTGTATGCC
>NW_007738781.1:36244-37600 GCF_000696425.1 Galeopterus variegatus
AGAGTATATAAGGGGCTTCTTTCTGGGAGATCTGGGTTCAGGTTATGAGGCTATGCAGCTAAAAAATTTCTGAAGCAACACCATGAAAATTTGTAGCAAAGATCCTCTTCAACCACATAAGGTTGAGATGCAGCAGCTCACATGGGGCACTGGGCATGGAAACCTGCCATGCTATGCCCAGAAGCTGAATATTTTTTCCACCACCCACACTAGAGAAATTAGTTAACTGAAACAAACCCCTGATTATTTACATTATTTTTCCATAAAGAACTGTTAAATAAAAATGCAGAAATATTATTTTATTATTAAAGCATTTTAATATTGAATTTTTTTTTGCTTTGCTTTAAGTGAAATAAGTATTTTGATGTGTATAGAAATTTTGTAAGTGTAATAAGCTTAGAAACTACACCCTGTTCTCATCTGTGAATAAGAAATCATTTAAGATTGCCGTATAAATTTTTGCTATGCTGATATAAGTCCAGAAGTGGCAGAATTCAGAGGTTGCAGCCTATGGGAACATATTAAAAGCTACAGAAGTCATCTAACCCAATGGCTAGGGTTTAGCAATGAAAAACAAGGTTGACATAAATAATGGTTGCAAACAGTTGGTAATTTGGAATCCATATAATAAATCAGCTGTGCTTTTCAACTGAAGATCTTATTAAAACACAAATTCTGACACAGTAGACCTGCAGGGGGACCTGACAGGTGCATTTCTAACAAGCTCCCAGGTGATAGCATGCTGCAGGTTCCCAAACGACATGTTGAGTACTATTATTCTGAGTATTTATTACTAAGAGGTAATAGTAAGTATTTTAGCAGAAAGAAATTCACTAGGGAAGGCAATTTTGAAAATCCTAGTTTAACTTCTTTCAAACAGGCTTCTTTCTTAGGCTTCTTTCTTATAGATTTCTCTGTGACTTAAACAAGCTAAGACACATAGAGACAGCTGAGCATATGAATGGGAAAGGGAGATGAGAGGAGGTTGTGCAGAGTATATAATTTCGCCTTTTCAAATTTGACTATAAAATTCTTATTATCCACTGATCATTTTAAGATACTAGTATTCTATTAAAGATATTTTTTGAAAATATAATATCTGATTTCATAAAGCATTATAGACTAACTTGAGTTTTCTGTATTGTGCTATTTATTAAATTGGATTTATATTATTAGTAAATAGTGATGGTGAATTTTTAGAAATATCACTGATAGGGGGCCTGCCTGGTGGCGCACTGGATAGTGCGCCACTTGGGAAGCGCGGCGGCGCTCCCGCCCGAGGGTTCGGATCCCACATACAGACCGGTTCCCGCTCGCTGGCTGAGCGAGGCGCGGGAGCGGCCCCGAGGGTTGCGG
>NW_007738781.1:37729-38428 GCF_000696425.1 Galeopterus variegatus
AAGAGATTCAGGGTGAACAAAAGTTGGAAAAATAGTGACTCAAAGCAGATTTAAATATAAAATTGTTGTATTTAGTTGAGAGTTTTGAAAGCAGGGAAGATGAACTAATTGGTTTTCAGGTATTCTGGCAGTACTTGGTTGGTTGCAAGGGAGTAAACAAGTGGCTTGGAATTTCAAAACACGAAGGATTGTTTAATGTTAGGGACCAAGGGCTTTCTGTGGCCAGTCATTTACTAAATTAAGTAGGAGTCAATGAGGTGCTTTATTGTGATCAACCCATCTTAATGGTCCTTATGGTGGAAGGGGAGCTGTCATACCAGGCAGTTTCTCAGCAAAAACTGGTAGAAGAAAGTAGAGTGGTGGGATGGTAAACAAATTAAAATTCTTGGGCTCTGCATTGGTTATTGTATTTGTAAGGGTTCTCCAGAGAAACAGAATGAGAGAGAGAGAGAGAGATTTGTTATTAGAAATTGACTCATCAGTTAAAAAGATTGACAAGTCCCAAGATCTGCAAGGTAAGTTGGCAAGAAGAGCTGATGGTATAGTTTCACTTTGAGGGCCAGCAGGCTTGAAACTCAGGAAGAATCGATGTTTCAGTTTGAGCTGAAAGGCAGGAAAAAGCTGATGTCCCACTTTGAAGGCAGTTAAGCAAGAATTTTCCCTTACTTGGGGAAGAGTCAACCTTTTTTTTTTTTTTTT
>NW_007738781.1:40083-41203 GCF_000696425.1 Galeopterus variegatus
AATTTTGCCAAAAATGGGAAGCTCAATAATTCACATAAAATGGAGAATTTGCACCTTTGCAAAACAATCACATGGGAACATTTCTTCATTTCAGTTTAATCAGCTTCAACTACTTTAATTTTGGCCTAAGATGATCATTTCTTGTTAGTTCATACTTGGTTATTTATGAGATAATTAGGTTCAGCTTTGAATATGTAAAGCAATACATGCCTCCCTAGGCTCAAATAAAAATTTGCTTTCTGCAGGTTAGCTGCGTTTGAACTTAGAGGTTTTAACATTAATTTCTTTATTTTTCTTTTAACATATATTTTAATAACTTTCTCAGTTCAAGTGCTTATAAGTTTTGCAATTTTAAATTTTTTCACAGAGAAGAAATGTGGTAGTAACTGTGAGAAGTTATGAAGCTTGTTTGAAAAGCAGCACTTCAGAATTTTGCCTTTCAATGCACCATGTGAGAACATGTCTCACATCAAAATCAACAGGAATAAAGATTCATTAATTCTCTGATATACTTACTTCATTTTGTATCATCAATTTCTATTCTCATAGTACATCCTTCTTGTAATTTCTCCAAATTACAAAAGATACAATCCAAACTACACTTTCAAATTATAACATTCTGACCTAGTTCAGGCATTCCTGACCAATTAAAGGAGAATATGAAATTAGATATTTTTAAGATGTTATTAGGCTAGAATTCATATACTCATTAATTTAATGAATATTATTAAGCAAATTCTGCATGCCAGGAACTCAAGGAATCAGATAAAAATATAAACTTTCATGAGGTTTCTAGAGCAGTAGTTTTCAAACTTCAATGTGCAAACACACTAGGAATCTTGGTAAAATGCTAATATTGATTCTGTAGTCTGGATGGGGTCTGTGATTTTGTTTTACTTACTAAATCTCAGAAGATGACAATGCAAATAGTATAGAAGTGAGAAAAAATAGATAAATAATGTATAAAACATAGTATATTTTATAGACATATGTATTATGAAGAATTAGGAAATTGTGATAGAAGGTGTTGGAAAGAGAAGATGAAATTTTAAATCGAGTATTAAGTTTGGTTTAAATGATAAAGTGATATCTGAGTAAAATCTGAAGGAAGTGTGGGAGC
>NW_007738782.1:0-10031 GCF_000696425.1 Galeopterus variegatus
AAAAAAAAAAAAAAAAAAAAAAAGGCAAATTCATAGTCTGGGGAACAATGTGTGTGTGCTCTTTAACACATATAGCAAATAAATGTATTATTCCTTTTTTTTTATTTTTAGGCATCTGGTCTGTATGGGGATCTGAATCATTGACTTTTGGTGTTCATTAGCACCATGCTGTAATCAAGTGAGCTAACTGGCCAGCCCAAATATCTTGTTCTTAGTACATAAATATAATCCACAAAAGCTTCCATAAATCAAGAAAAAGACATCTCGTTTTAAAAGTAAGCAACTGAGATGAACCAATGAATCAAAACTCTCAGCACCACCCAGTAAGCAGACAAAAAGACATTCAGACTCTAATAATTAGAAAATGCTATTTGAAACAATCAGAAATTACCGTAGTTTTTTTCCCACTACCTAGTTATTAGAAAGAGTGGTGATATCCTGTGCTGGCAAAAACGTGGAGGAACAGGCACTCAAACACACTGCTCCTGAGGATGTGAACTGCCACAGTCCTTTGGGGAGAAAAAAATCTGCTCACAAGTGATATAACCAAAACTTAATACAGTAGTGTCCCCTTATCCACAGTTTTGCTTTGTGCAGTTTCACTTTCCATGATTTGTTACCCACAGTCGACTGCAGTCTGGAAATATTACATGGAAAATTCCAGAAATAAACAATTCATATGTTTTAAATTGCCTCTGAGTAGCATGATGAAATCCCTCGCTGTCCCACTCCATCCCACAGAAATCATTCCTTTGTCCAGCATATCCACGTTGTATGTGCTATCCCGTTAGTCACTTAGTAGCCATCTCGGTTATCAGATCTACTGTCCCAGTTTCACAATGCCCATGTTTAAGTAATCCTTACTTTACTTAATAATCATCCCAAAGCACAAGACTAGTGATGCTGGGAATTCATATATGCCAAGGAGAAGCTGTAAAGTATTTTGACCTTTCAGTGGAAAGGTGAAATTCTAGACTTAATAAGGAAAGAAAAAAAGAAGTATGCTGGGCTTGCTAAGATATAAGGTAAGAATGAATCTTCTATCCATGAAATTTTGAAGAAAAATAAATTTGTGTTAGTTTTGCTGTTATAATATTTCAAATAGCAAAAGTTATGGCCACAGTGCTTAGTAAGATGGAAAATGGAAGGCTGTCCAGTTAGCTCAGTTGGTTAGAGCATGGTGCTGATAACAGCAAGTTCAAGTATTTAGATTCCTGTAGTGGCCAGCCCCCACTCCCCCGCCCCCACACACCAAAAATGGAAAATACATTGTTTATGGGTGGAAGACATGAATGGAAACATGTTCCAACTAATGGCAATCAGGTTCAGTACTATACGCAGTTTCAGGCATCCACTGGGTGTCTTGGAATGTATGCCCTGCAGATAAGGAGGGACTGCTGTATACCCTAGACCCAGCAATCCTACTTTTAGGAATCAGTTTACAGAAAGAGAAGCATAGACATCTAAGGACTTCTATTAAGAGCTGTTTGCTACACTACTACTTCAATCGGCTAAATACTGGAAACAAAAGTCAGTGAAAAGGGAAGTCCAATAAATCATTGCACATCAGGGATCTCTGGAAGACAACAGCTCTTGGCAGAGCTTGGGATTTTAGAAAAAACCTGGTAGAGGAGATACTGGAGATGGGTGTGACAGACAATGGCAACAAAGTGGACAAACATAGAGGGGGCTACACAGCTAAGGGCCCAGCTTTGCAGTCAGACACCCCAGGCCCATGGTCCTGTTACTTACTATCCTCATCAATGTGGGCACGTCACTTGACCTGTTTGACTTCGGTTGCCCCATCTATGAAGTGAGTATCATAAATCCAAAATTCCAAAATCCAGAGAGCTCTGAAGAACCAAATGTCTTCTCTTAACTCATTGGGCAGCAAAACCTGACCTGACTTTGCATGAGATTATTCATAGACTTTATTGACCCCACCTAGGGTGAATATTCAGATATTTTCCTGCAGAAATTTTAATGGGGTTACTTCAAGGTGCTGTGCTGGGTACTAAGGTGTTGTGTGCTATGTGGAATAGAGACCATATTGCTTTTCAAAACTGAAAAATCCTGAGTCCCAAAACTCATTTGGCCCCAGGGGTTCAGGTCAGGGCTCTCTGACCTGTAGTTCCAGCTATTGAGCATCTGGCATGGGGCCTGCCACTGCTTGGTACACATCAACCATTTGTATCTTGCACACTGAAGCTTTTGGTGTGTGGGCCTGAGGCTAGAGAATAAAGATGGACTACAATTTCCAGGGAGGGGCTCTAGGGGCCACATGTGTTGACTCACTTTCTCATGACCACGTGTTTTGTCTGACCCTGGGGCTGGCCTTGCTGCTATCCTGGTTTTGTTGCTCTCAAACACTGCCCTCTAGTGTTTGTGAGTCCATTTCCAAAAGCGGAGGCATCATCCACTGATGTGTTGGATATCTGCAAAGTACCCTGAGATTCAGGCCACGTGATTGCCCCTGCCAGTGAGCCAGGGGTGATTGTTAATCAGGAAGATTTTACCAAGAAAAAAAGGACATTGTGCCCAACCTTTACAAAGGAAAATCTGTTTTCTATCTCAAAAAATTTTGCCTATGGGAACTTCTGAGCAAGACAGAGTAAAAAGGACTGAATTTGTTCTCCTTCTTGAAACAATCAAAAAAATAAAAAATAAAAAAAGAGAGAGAGACCAAGTACACAAAACAACAGTGTTGAAGACTGTGGACAGGAAAGTGCTCCCTGAAAGACAGGAGTTTTAATCCATTGCAGTCTGAAAAGATAGTTGAGATGATTTAAATTTTTTAAAAGTTTTAAGACTTGAATTGTGACCTAACATGTGATCTATCTTGTAGAATGTTCTGTGTGTGTGCTAATGAGAAGAATTTATATTCTGTAGTTGTTGGATGAAATGTTCTGTAGATATCTGCCAGGTCCAATTGGTCTAAAGAGTAGCTTGAATACTGTGTTTCTCTGTTGATTTGTTGCCAGGATGATCTGTCTAAAAATGAGAGAGGGTTGTTAGGTCCCCCACCATTACTGTAGTGGGGTCTAACTCTTTCTTTAGGTCTAATAGTGTTTGCTTTATACACTGGGTGCTCCAGTGTTGGGTACATATATATTCATGATTGTTATGTCTTCTTGTTGGATCTATACCTTTATCATTACATAGTGGCCTTGTCTCT
Source organism: Galeopterus variegatus (assembly GCF_000696425.1). Lineage (NCBI taxonomy): Eukaryota > Metazoa > Chordata > Mammalia > Dermoptera > Cynocephalidae > Galeopterus > Galeopterus variegatus. The sequence goes on from NW_007738782.1 coordinate 3,176, forward strand.
TTTTATGGTTTTTAGTTTAAAGTCTATTTTATGTGATGTAAGAATAGCTACTCCTGCTCATTTTCGGTTTCCATTTGCATGGTATATCTTTTTCCATTCCTTCACTATTAGTCTGGGTTCATCTTTACTTGTGAGATGAGTCTCTTGAACAAGACAGCATATAGTTGGGTCTTGCTTTTTGACCCAATCTATCGGTCTGTGTCTTGAGTGGGGAGTTTAATCCATTTACACTTAGGGTTGTTATTGAGAGGCATTGTCTTATTCTTGGAATTTTATGGCTTTTTATTTAGAAGTTTTGAGTATCATTTGTTCTTTTCTTCTCCTTTGATTATGGTTTTCCATGTTTGTGGGGTTTTATTGAGGTGGTAAGATTTAGTTTCTTTTTTCTTCCTCACTTGCATTTGTGTTTTACTAGGGGGTTTTGTTCTTATGTATTCATGGTAGTGATTATTGTTTTTCAGATTCCAGATGCAGGACTCCCTTGAGAACTTCTTGTAGGACTGGTCATGTGGTAATGAACTCCTGCAGTTTTTGTTTGTTTGGGAAATATACTATTTCTCCCTCATTTCTGAAGGATAGCTTTGCTGGGTATCGTATCCATGGCTGGCACTTTTTCTTTTAGTATTTTGAATATGTCATCCCATTTTCTTCTTCCCTGTAGAGTTTCAGTTGAGAACTCTGCTGTTAGTCCAATGGAGGCTCCCTTATAGATGACTTGATGCTTTTCTCTTGCTGCTTTTAGGATTTTTTTCTGTCTTTGAGCTTTGCCAGTTTGACTATAATGTGTTTCAGAGAGGATCTTTGAGCTTCCTGGATCTGAAGGTCTATGTCTCTCCCTGTACCTGAGAAGTTTTCCATTATTGTTTCATTGAACAGATTTTCAATGCCTTTACCCTTTTTTCTCCCCTTCAAGAACACCCATGATTCAGATGTTTCTGTGCTTAAGCTTGCCTGCTAGCTCTTTTAGAGATTCTTCACTTTTTAAAAGTCTTTTTTCCTTTTTTTTTGGTCTGTCTGGGTTATTTCATAAAGACCATCTTCAAGTTCAGAAATTCTTTCTTCCACTTGTTCTAATCTGCTACTTAAGCCCTCTGTTGTTTTTTTTATTTCATGAATGTGTCTTTCAGTTCCAGAAGTTCTGATATGTTCTTTTTTAAGGTATTTCATCCTTCACATTCTGGATATTTTTTTCTCATTTCATTGGGTTGTCTTGCAAAGTCCTCTCTTTTCTCATTGAGTTTTCTTAAGATAGTTACTTGGAATTCCTTTTCTGTCATTTTAAGTGTTTCCTGTTGTATAGGTTCTGGTATTTGAGAATTACTGAATTCCTTTGGTGGTGTCATATTTTCCGAATTTTTGTATTTCTAGTATTTCTACATTGATTTTTGCTCATCTTGTAGAGCAGTCACTTCTTCTATTATTCTCAAGGGGACTTTGAGGAGAAAGACTTCTCTTTTTCCAAGCTCCTTCAGTAACTCTCCTTGTGTCAATGAGGTCAAATACGTGGTGGGCCACCTGTATGGTGGTCATGGAAGTTACTAAGGCAGCAAGCTGTCCTTGCAACAGTATTAGCTGTGGTAGTGGCTGTTGTGGGCCCCTACATAGAAGCTGTGTGAAGCCTCGTGGCACTGTTGCAGTGCATGGAGCCTGACTTCTGCATGGGCAGGGTATGTCTGGGCAGGTGGCTGGCCCGTTCTCCTGACTGCATGGATCCCTTCCCCACCACAAACCTTTTGGAGTACTTATAGGCACATAATAAAACCAGCACCCAACAAGGTAAAAGTGACAATGTCTAGCATCTAATCAAAAATTACCAGGTATGCAAAGAAGCAAGAAAAGATGACACATAACAAAGATGAAAATCAATTGAAATTGACCCAGAAGTTGAAGTTAGTAGGTGAGAACATTAAAAAATTTATAACTGTACCACACATGTTCAAAAAGTTACTTACGGACATGAAAGATATAGAAAAACTCAAATTGGACTTCAAGAGATAGAAATTACAATGTCTGATATGAAAAATGCACTGGATGAAACAGCACATTGGACATTTAAAAAAATCATGAACTTGAAGACACAGCAATAGAAATCATTCCAATGAAACAGAAAAAAAGAATAATTTTTAAAAATAAAAAGAGCAGGCCTGGTCAGTTAGCTCAGTTGGTTAGAGCATGGTGTTATAATACCAAGGTTAAGGGTTTGGATTCCCATACTAGCCAGCTACACACACACAAAAAAAGAGCATCCATGAATCCATGAGCAGTGGGACAACTTCAAGCAGCCTTAAGTATGTGTAATTGTAGGACCCTAAGGAGAGAGAAAAGAAGGGACAGAAGAAGTATTTGAAGCAAAAATGACCCCAAAATTTCCAAATTTGATGAAAACTATAAACCCACAGATCCAAGAATTTCAATACAACCCAAGCACAAGAAACATGAAGAAAAGTAAATGAAGACATATCATAATCAAATTGTTCAAGACGAGTGATAAAGAGAAAATCTTGAGAGTAGACAGACTGAGGGAAAAAGAAAATAAAGACTTTATAATTGAGAAACAAAAAAAAAGGATCACACCAGATTTCTCATTGGAGACAATGCAAGTGAGAAGCTAATAAAATAAAATCAAAGTAGTAAAAGAAAAACGCAATCAATGTAGACTTCTATGCCCATTAAAAGTATCTTTCAACAATGAAGACAAAATAAAGAATTTTGCAGACATACGAAGGTGCTTCAAAAAGTCTGTGGAGAAACAGAATTAAAAGACAATATGCACATTTCAATGAATTTTTTAAGGTACCCCCTCATATAAAAGCTGAACAAATTCATCATCAGAGGACATGCACTACAGGAATGCTAAAGGAAATCCTTGAGACACAAGCAAGATAAAACCAGACAGAAATCTGTACCTAAACAAAGAAATAAAGGACACCATAAATGGTAAATATATAAGATTTTAAAAAAATTTTTAAAATATCTTTAGGGCCAGCCCCATGGCACACTCGGGAGAGTGCAGCGCTGGGAGCGCAGCAACGCTCCCGCTGCGGGTTCGGATCCTATATAGGACTGGCCGGTGTGCTCACTGGCTGAGCGCGGTGCAGGCGACACCACACCAAGGGTTGCGATCCCCTTACTCGTCACGAAAAAGACAAAAAAAAAAATATATATATATATATATATATATATCTTTAAAAGATAGTTCAGTATTAAAACAAAAATAATAATAGAACAAAGGCTGAGTGGAGAGAAATGGAAGTACATTGTTGCAATGTTCTTATGCTACATTTGGAGTAGCCAAAATCCAAAACACTGACAACAGGAAGTGCTGCAAAGATGTGAGCAACAGGATCTCTCATTCATTGCTGGTGGGAATGCAAAATGGTACAGCCACTTAGAAGACAGTTGGGCAGTTTTCTGTAAAATTAAACATATTCTTACCACACAATCCAGCAATCATGCTCCTTTGTATTTACCCAAAGCAGGTGAAAATTTATGCCCACGTAAAAACCTGCATATGGATGTATATAAGAGCTTTATTCCTAATTGCCAAAACTTGGAAGCCACCAAGATGTTCTTCAATAGGTAGCTTAGTCTGTTCAGGTTGATATGAAAAAATACCATTAAAAAAAATAAATCATAAACTGCATAGCTTTTAAATAACAGAATTTTTTTCCTCATGGTTTTGGAGGCTGAAATGTCCAAGATTAAGGTACCAGAAGATTTGATGTCTGGGGAAGGGCTATTTTATGGTCCACAAATAGCACCTACAATCTGTGTCCTCACATGGTGGAAGTGAAAAGCAAGCACTCTGGGGATTCTTGTAAGGACACTAATTCCATTCATGAGGGCAGAGTCATCTCCCAAAGGTCCCACCTCCTAATACCATCACCCCAGGAGTGAGGATTTTAATGTATGAATATTGGGGGACACAAACATTTAGTCCATAGCAATCTGTGAATGGATAAACTGTGGTACATCCATACAGTGGAATATTATTCAGTGCTAAAAAGAAATGAGCTATCAAGCCATGAAAGACATGGAAGAACCTTAAATGTATATCACCAAGTAAAAGAAGACAATCTGAAAAGGCTACATACTGTCTAATTTCAACAATATGACTTTCTGAAAAAAGGAAAACTATGGAGACAGTAAAAAGATCAGTGATTACCAGAGGTTGGGTACTCGGGTGGGAAAGGGATGAACAGGTACAGCAAAGAGGACTTTTAGGACAATGAAGCTACTCGGTATGATACTATAATGGTGGATATACATGTCATTATACATTTGTTGAAACCCATAGATTGTACAACACCAAGAGTAAATCCTAATATAAACTAGGGGCTTTGTGTGATAATGAGGTGTCGATGTAGGTTTATTGATTGTAACAAATGTACCACTCTGGTGGGGGACACTGACAGTGGGGGAAGCTGTAGGTGTGTGTGGAGAGGGGATGTATAGGAGCTCTATATTTTCATACAATTTTGCTCTAAACCTATAACTGCTCTAAAAAATAAAGTCTATTTAAAAAATGCTAAAACCAAAGGAAGGCAGAAAAAGAGGAAAAGGGAAACAAAGAAAGATGAGACAAATAGAAACCAAACAGCAAAATGACAGGCTTAAAAGTAACCATATCGGTAATCACATTAAAAGTAGTCAGTTTTGGATTTGGCTGAGACTCTCTGCAGAGGGTGGGTCTGTGGGGCGCCTGGAGTGAGAGCTCTGGGTCCTAGCCTCAAGATCAGGAACCTGGGCCATGAGAGGCGAAATGATGAGTTATCCAAGTCACACAGCTAGTTAAGTAGCAGAGCTAGGATCAGAACTCAGGTTTCCTGCCTCCCAAGATTGTTAAAATTTGGAAGCAAATCCCTAGTTACTTCTTACAGCAAATCATCAGGTTTTATATTTTTTGTTTTTTTCGTGATATAATGTCTTATAATAGTTGATGATAATTGAGTAAGATAAATGTATAAAATCGTGGATTTAATTGTAAAGGGTTCGTTCACATTTAAGTTCCATTTTCTTTTATCTCTGCCAGTATACAGAATACTGAAAGAATAAAAAAACCCACATAATTATAAAATACGGTTATAAACAACTAAGGCAGAGATTTTTAGCTCGAGTTAAAAAAAAAATAAGATCCAACTATATGCTATCTACAAGAAACCCACCTTAAATATAACAGATAAAAGGAAACTAAACGCAATGTGGTTTGCTGGATTGGATTCTAGAGCTAAAAAGAACATAAATGGAAGAAGTAGTGAAATCCAAATAAAGACTGGGATTTAGTTACTACCAGTGCACCAATGCCGGTTTGTTAGTTTTGAGGAGCCCTGTTAATGTGAGACGATAGCAGTGGGGGAAACTGGGCTTAGAGTATACCGGACTCCGTATAATCTCTGCAACTTCTGTAAATCTACAATTATTCCAAAACATAAAGTTTAATACAAAGAAAAAGGATGGAAAAAGATCTAACACTAAGAAAATGATACGTAGTTCTCAAAATGATACGTAGTTATTAAAAGAGAAGTTCAGAATAGTAGAAAATGGGAAGGAAAACTGCCTCTAACATACTGTTCTACAATCCAACATAACTACAGAGACCAGGCCCTGAAATGGACCGGATGATTTTCTCAGAGTCCTGGATGAAAACAGAAGCCTTACTCAAAAGGTGACTTGCGAGGAGTCTAAAGAAAAGGTCTATTTATATTCCCAAGCCTGACATGAATGACCTTTCAGGATCGGCTACGTGTCAACCTCTACAGGCCTCTCTCTTCACTCCAAGAACCCACACACTTCTACTCTGCCGCCACAAACTGCTACACCCACCCCGCAAGCCACACTGATTCCAGCCTCCTCACGTTCGAACTCCCACGCCCTTTACCAGATGCGCCGTTCCAGTTTTATTTACTAAGGAAGCGCCCCCTTCTGGGTAAAAGCTACTCCTCCTCCTCTTTCTTTGAGTTCATTATTCTCTCCCCTAGGCTTCCACATCACTGTGCTGTGGGTAGTTTCTCAACTTTCATCACACTAGTTTATACCTTAGGAATAATAATGGCTACCACTGCCTGACTCAAAACAAAGTTCCGTGGAAGGACAGAGCGCGGATGAACTGTGCTACGTTTGTCCCCTGGAGGCTACCGTCTCCACCCTGTCTTCCGGCTTGTCTTAAAACGCCTATCACGTAATTGCGTAGTGGGAGGGTGGGCTCAAGCCAAGCTGGTGGCGTCTATTGGCTGTGCAGGGGGAGGAAGGCGGGGTGAGGCTTCCGCGTGACGTCAGGACGCCGCGGTCAGGACGTCGAAGCCGAAGGTAGCCAAGAGCCAGCCGGGTGGCTGAGCGGTGTCTTTGCCGTGCTGCTGCCGCCTTGGGTCGTTACTGTCGAGTCCGGATAAAGAAGGGCCCTGGTTAGTACGGGGAGCGGCGAATGGGAGGGCTGAAGGGGGCGGCATCTCCGTTCCGTCTTACACTCTGCGAGCCCCGAGGCCTTCTCGCCTGTGGTACCAACGGACGCCGCGCGCGATCGTCGACGGGGTGTGGCGCAGGGACAGGGGCAGCCACTGCGTCTGCGCACCGGATGTGGGCGCGCGGCCGGGCACAAGCGCGCCTGCGCCATCGACTTTAGCTTTCCGTCTCCCTCCTTCGTAATTGTCTGATCCGGGAGCGGCCCCGCGACACCACCTCTGACCCCCATTGATTTGTGGTTCTATTGGGCGGGCGGTGTTGCCCCGGGAGACAGGCGGCTCAAACATTGTCTCCTTTCCTGGGGGTGTGGTGCGCGGGCGCGGCACGGGCCAGGGCTGTGGCTCGGGGCCCTGTGGCGGCGATCCGGGCGGCCTCTTCCTCCACCCGCCGTCCTCCT
>NW_007738782.1:11130-12811 GCF_000696425.1 Galeopterus variegatus
ACCTCAACCTCTTGTAAGACTTCGGAGATCTCGAAAGGTAGTCACCTTTGAACCCACTCTTCTCAGTTATTGCCTCCGGGAGTGTAGGTCTCTCAGTCTGTCCCCAACACACCCCTTCACTTTTCTTTTAGTCTTTCAACCCGCTGTTAATATTATAAAGATGCTTTGATCCTTCTTCTTAGGCATCCCTAAAGCTTTATCTCCAGACTCTCAACTGAGGAAATCACCTCTTTCTTCTCCCAGGCCTACCTCTGCTTTTACGAGCCTCCTATATAGGTCTCTTTTCTGCTCTTGAGACCTTTTGGAAATCAGTCACTAGGTGCTTTTTAAGAACCCATTTCTTCACATCCGGTTTTCCCTTGGTCACTCTCAACTTCTTCCTGCTTCTAGGGGTAACTTCCAGAAATCCCCTTTTTCCTCTCAAAATTTTCCTTCATTGTCTAACGTTTTCCCAGTCCCAGCCCCTCCCTCCTCTCAGTGTTCCCTTCAGGGCTTCCCTCTTTACGGAGTTCTCAGAAATCTTTCCAAGCTTCTCAGCTTTAAGGGTTCTCTCAGACTTTTCTCATTAGAGTGCCCTCTTTCTTCTGCTTCCTCTCAGAACCTGTATTCTCTCTGGAATTCTTGCCTCTTGACTGAGGTCCCCTCACTCCACCTTCTGGACTTTCCCCCTGCCTTTCTCACTCAGAGCTTTCCTCACACCCTTCCTTTTCTCATGTGGATTTCAGACCCTTCCCATTTCCTTTGGGAAATCCCTTCAGGCTTCTGTTTTCAAGTCCTTCATTTTCCATCTGAAGCGCTACAGGGAAGCCAGTCTTTCCCTCATACTCCAGCCCTTTTATTTTACACCCAGAATTCTCTTGGGATTCTTTACTCCGTTGGCTCCTTCTCTCTCAAACTACCCTTTTCTGCCTGGATTTTTGTAAGTCCGTCTACTTCTCTTCTCCACTTCATGACATGTGTCTTGCTCCTTCTTGAGTCTTCCTAACTCAATCTTTTTCTCACAGACAGTGAAAAAGCAGTCTGGCTCCCGAGGTCCACCCCTTATACCCCAAGGTCCAGATGGCGGCCAACGTGGGTGATCAACGTAGCACGGATTGGTTAGTAGGGCTAGAGGGATAGAGGCCATCTTGGGAGGGAAAGAGGAGGCTAGATCCAGTGTTGTTCTCTGGGGTGGGACTTCACTCAACCTTGGAGGAAATGATGCAACAGTCCCTAGGGGTGGGGGTGGGGGCAGGGCACTCCTCTGGCCTTGAGCACAAAGGGAAGCATTTGGTTGTAGTGTGGCCAGGAGTTAGGCTTCACCTCTGTGAGCTTTCATTTTTCACAGTACAGTGCTCATTTGGCAGAATTGTGATGATTCACTCAAGGAACTATAATTAGGAGGCAACCTCCAACACTCAGTACTCAGTTATATGTTTTTCTGCTAATTCCTTATTTTTTTTCAAAATACTGTGATAACTTGAAGACTGGTGGTGTCAGACAGAATTCATTGATTCATAAAACACTTAGACCAACTAGGTACTAGGTCTTGTGTTAAGTTCTGTGGATACCGGTAATCCTTTTGTTTGTTTGATTTTTTTTTTTTCTTTTTTGTCTTTTTTCATGTCCGGCAACGGACCACAACCCTCAGTGTCGCTCCCGCACCGGACCGGGACCGGCAACGGGATCGCAACCCTCGGCG
>NW_007738782.1:13081-17835 GCF_000696425.1 Galeopterus variegatus
CGGGCCAGGGCTGTGGCTCGGGGCCCTGTGGCGGCGATCCGGGCGGCCTCTTCCTCCACCCGCCGTCCTCCTTTGCCTTCTCTGGACGTGCGGGACGGCCAGGTGCTCCCCTGATCCTCGGCCTCGCGTCTGGTTTCTGTCCCTGCTCTTCAGACCTGCTCAGCAGCTTCTTTCCAGCTCCTCCCCCCCCCCTTTCCCCCTAATATTGCTCTTGCCGTGGGGCTCCACACCTGTGTCCCCACTCATGACCCCTTGCCTCCACACAATCTTTCTTTGTCCTCTTTAAGGCCTTTGTTTCTCTAGGGTTTTTCCCCGTCCTAGACTTCTTTTACTATAACCTCAACCTCTTGTAAGACTTCGGAGATCTCGAAAGGTAGTCACCTTTGAACCCACTCTTCTCAGTTATTGCCTCCGGGAGTGTAGGTCTCTCAGTCTGTCCCCAACACACCCCTTCACTTTTCTTTTAGTCTTTCAACCCGCTGTTAATATTATAATCTTTTTTGTCTTTTTTCATGTCCGGCAACAGACCACAACCCTCAGTGTCGCTCCCGCACCGGACCGGGACCGGCAACGGGATCGCAACCCTTGGCGCTGTGCCCGCCCCTCGCTCAGCCCTTTTTTGTCTTTTTTCATGTCCGGCAACGGACCACAACCCTCAGTGTCGCTCCCGCACCGGACCGGGACCGGCAACGGGATCGCAACCCTCGGCGCTGTGCCCGCCCCTCGCTCAGCCAGTGAGCGGGAACTGGTCCGTATGTGGGATCCGAACCCTCGGCGGGAGCGCCACCGCGCTTCCCAAGCAGCGCACTTTAGCAGTGCGCCACCGGGCCAGCCCTGTTTGTTTGATTTTTAACAACTGCTGTGTGCCAGGCACTAGGTTGGGTACATTAAGTAAGTGATCTCACTCACTCAGAAAATTCTGAAGCAGAAATTGGTTGTCAGAGTAGCATAGATTGGAAAACTTAGGCTCAAATAGGTAATGAGAGTTAGATCTTGGATTCAAAGTCTGGTATTTGTCTCTCAACATCTCGTCCTCCTGTGTTCAGTGGGTAGAACAGACTGACTGATGTTCTCCTGTTTGCAGGTCCTCTCAGTACAGCATGGTGGCCGGGGCAGGCAGAGAGAATGGTATGGAGACTCCTATGCATGAGAACCCGGAGTGGGAGAAGGCCCGCCAGGCCTTGGCTAGCATCAGCAAAGCAGGAGCCGCCAGCAGCTCCACTAAGGCCAGCAGCAATGGGCCTGTGGCCAGTGCACAAGTGAGAAGGCCATGGGGCCTGGGTACACTGAGTGGGGGGTTGCTGTGGGAGAGACACAACTTGGTGTCTTTACATATCACTAGGATGGGATACTCTGAAGGGGAACATGAAAAAATGTTCTAGGGCATCTAAATCTGATGAAGGAAGAAAGTCTATTTTCTATTTCCCAGGGTGTGATGTGTCCCTGAACAGGGAGGCCATGCTCCTTGTCCCTCAGGTGCATAAGTCTGATGGTGGAGACAGATGTCTCTTTGCAGAGACATAGATTCAGTTTCACGCCTTCGTAGTTAGCCACCAGTAAAGAGGCCTGCCCTTTTGGGGGCTGTGGTGCCCGTGAGCTCCTGCTGCCAACACTGATGATGCATGGGCCTCTCTGTTTCCATAGTATGTGTCACAGGCAGAAGCCTCGGCTTTGCAGCAGCAGCAGTACTACCAGTGGTACCAGCAGTACAACTATGCCTACCCCTACAGCTACTATTATCCCATGGTGAGTGTCCAGCCAGCTGGCAGGGGTGAAGTGGTGGAGGGGGAGGCAGTTAGGATGGGTTGAGGGGTAGTTGATGGATTGGAGATGACAGCGACAGCTGTTCAAAAACCTTCTCCTAGCTGATTGCCCACAAGGTAAATGGCAAGGTCTTCTGTGGCCCACAAGGTCCTACATATCTTGTTATGGTCCCTTCGCCTCTTCTCGTTCCACCATTGCCACGGAAATATCCTTGACATCAGCACATGCCAAGTCCACTCAAGCTTTGCTCTGCTGCAGCTTTCTCCTTCTCTGTGACCCCCCCTTGTGGAGGCTTCTGCTCGTGCTACCTTGAGAAAGCCTCTCCTAAAAAACTTAAAGTAGCATTCCCGCTTCTCAGCCTGTCCCTCTATTCCTTTTGTTTGCCTTATTTTCTTTCATAGTGCTTATTGCTGGACATGTTACATATTTATATCTATAACTGTGCATATATTTTGAGCACATGCTTCATAAAAGCATGGGGTTTTGCCTTTTTTTCTTGTCCTATTATACTGCTTAAAAAAATTGGCACTCAGTAAGTATTTGTTAAATAGAGAAATTCATCTGACAGCTAGCTTAAGTGGGATGTGGGATTGATAAAGGTTTTTTTGTTTTGTCTTGTTTTTTTAACTATATGAGCGAATCTGGTGCATTTATACAGTGGTTTTACATTTATAAAGTGCATTTACAAAGAAAAAAAGAGTGGGGGGTCAGTTAGAGAGTCATGGATTGTGTGTAATGGTTCCTGACCAGGCAGGAGAATAGGGAAGGACAGGTCTGCCACTAACCCCTTCCTTCCTGTGCCTTTGGCAGAGCATGTACCAGAGCTACGGCTCCCCCTCCCAGTATGGGATAACCAACTCCTATGGCTCAGCTACACCCCAGCAGCCATCGGCACCCCAGCACCAGGGGACTCTGAACCAGGTAATGCCTCAGGCCACCTACCATGTAATGCTCAAGCAGGGGAATCTAGTTTTTTTGAGTGGGCTAGCAATGAGGAATCGCCTGCACTATTTTAGTTGTTTTTTTTCCCCTTTTTTTCTTTTTGCCAAGCAACTCCTGATATGAGAATGAGGAGGACAAAGCATAGTTTTTGAAACTAGTTTGGGTTTAGGGCTTGGGTAAGGCCAGGGACTGAGGTGTTAGGAAGATGGTGGGAGTTATTCGTAGCGTGGCGCCTTGTCTTCTGTTTTCCCCCAGCATGTGCATGTACATGCATGCGCACACACACGCACACACACGCACATTCACATTCTGGCTTTGCATTTAAAGTGCAGCTTGGAGGAATGGTGGAGCTAGTGCACAGGAGACAGACTGGGGTTTGAGTCCCAGCTCACCCACCCCCAGTGTAATTACTTACGAGTCACATTGCCTCTGCATGTCAGTCAGCTCTTTAAAGTGGGAAGGTTGGTAACCTCATTGTACAGTTCCCATGAGTGTTTGTAATTGTGTGTGTCTTGACATGCTCAGATGATAACCCCACTGGAGTGGGTGTACTGCCAGGTGGCTATTACTACAATTGGAGTCAGACTCCAGTGTTGAAATGCTGGCAGCTACCACTTAACAGCTGGGGTCCTGGGAAAGTTGCTCAGTCTCTCTGAGCCTGAGTCTTCTCAGCTGTGAACAGAGTTGTTAATAAAAATATGTAACTCAGAGATTTATTGAGGATTCAGAATGATAACATGTGGGAAGGTCCGTGCAGAGTTGAGAGCTGAGTGCTGAGTAGTGTGAGAGTCAGACCCAGAACTCTGCCTCCCACACTCAGCACCTGCTTCCTCCTGCAGCCCCCAGTCCCCGGCATGGATGACAGCATGTCTTACCAGGCTCCCCCTCAGCAGCTGCCAGCAGCCCAACCCCCTCAGCCCTCAAACCCCCCACATGGGGCTCATGGTCTGAGCAGTGGTCCGCAGCCAGGGACAACTCAGGCCGCACAGCACAGCCAGGCGGGGCCTGCCTCGAGTCAGGCCTATGGGCCACACACCTACACAGAGCCTGCCAAGCCCAAGAAGGGCCAACAGCTATGGAACCGCATGAAGCGTAAGTTGGTCAGGCTGCCTGGAGGCCAGAGCGGTTGGGGGTAGAACCCTTATAGAGTTCCTAGGTGCAAGGCACGTAGGGCACACTGGTCCTTATTTCTCGTGGTATTATGGTCCCAAGGCTTGGGGTGGGGACCCTCTGGAACTGGCATGTTGGTGCTGGAGCCCTTCTCTAGAGTTTGGCTTTGCCCTTGAAGCTTTCCTTCTGTATTCCCTAGAAATCCCCAGTCTGCCTGAAGTATGGCCTAATTTTAGCTTTTAATGCCTTCACAGCAGCCCCAGGGACTGGCGGTCTCAAGTTCAACATACAGAAACGGCCTTTTGCTGTCACCAACCAGAGCTTTGGCTCCAACGCAGAGGGCCAGCACAGCAGCTTTGGGGCCCAGCCCAACCCTGAGAAAGCCCAGAGTCACAGGTGACATCTGCTCCCTCGCCCTTTCCCAACCCCCACACTGTACACTCAGTGTCTGTGTTCTAGATCTACTGGCAAGTGCGTCCGCCCCCCCCCCGCCCCCCATGCCCAAGCCTGTTTGCAGCTCCAAAAATGGGAGAAGGATCCCTTCCTTGGGGGTTGCTGTGAGCACTAAATGAGGTGGAGAAAAAAAAAAAAACCAAAACATTTTAATTACATCTGGTTCATGTCAATTGAAAGATAGATAGTGATGGCAATCTTTGCTTGGTTTTGGGGTTCTCCTTAACTGAGTTTCCTCATCTCTCCTCCTCACAGTGGGCCTTCTGCCCGGGGGAACTTGTCTGGGAAGCCTGATGATTGGCCCCAGGACATGAAGGAGTATGTGGAGCGATGTTTCACTGCCTGTGAGTCAGAGGAGGACAAGGACCGGACGGAGAAGCTTCTCAAGGAGGTTCTGCAGGCCCGGCTGCAGGACGGCTCCGCCTACACCATTGACTGGAGCCGGGAGCCTCTGCCAGGGTTAGTCTGGGCTGGGGGTGGGGGTG
>NW_007738782.1:18835-28098 GCF_000696425.1 Galeopterus variegatus
GGGGGTGGGGGTGGGGGTGGGAGGGAGGTGCTGCACAGAAGGGGGTACATGGATACTGGGGTTTGAGACCTGGGGTCCTAGGTACCAGGAGCTCCGAAGAGAAATGAGCCAGAAAGTTGGATCCTGGGGGAATGAAGTTCTGGGTTAGAGGGTGGCAAGAAGGGTGGGGCAGAGGTCCAGGAGTTTCTAAGGTTGGAATCCTGGGTTGGGATGGGGACCACAGAAGCTAGGGAGGTGTGTGTTGCTCAGTAGTTAAGAGCACCCTCTGGACACAGAAAACCTTGGGTTTGCATCCCTTTTCTGCACCGTATTAGCTGAGTCGACTGGGGTAAGTGCCTTTCCTTTCTGAGGTGGCGTGTCCCTGGGCGGGCTGGTAGATGGGGTGGTGGGGTGGGGTCTAATCTTGCCAGTGTGGCAGCTGGGTTGGTGATGCCCTACCCTGCTGTATCCTCAGGCTGACCCGGGAGCCTGTGGCTGAGAGCCCCAAGAAGAAGCGGTGGGAGGCCCCTAGCAGTCTTCACCCTCCCAGGGGGGCAAGCTCAGCGACAAGGGGCGGGGGTGTCCAGTCCCAGCGAGGGACACCAGGGGCTGGGGGTGCTGGCCGAGCCCGGGGCAGCAGCTTCGCTAAGTTTGGCAACCGCAATGTCTTCATGAAGGATAACAGCTCTTCCTCTAGCACGGACTCCCGCTCCCGCTCCTCCTCCAGGTCCCCGACTCGCCACTTCCGCAGGAGGTATGAAGTCTCTGGGCTAACGGGTGGCTCAGGGAGAGGGATTGTTTCAGGACTGACCTTCTTACTTCTTCTTGCAGTGACTCCCACTCAGATTCCGACAGTTCCTACTCAGGGAATGAGTGTCACCCTGTGGGCCGCAGGAACCCACCCCCCAAGGGCCGGGGTGGTCGAGGGGCCCATATGGATCGGGGCCGAGGCAGGGCGCAGCGTGGAAAGAGGTGAGACTTTGGGTGGGGGTTTGAGACACAGGCCAGGGTGGAAGGTGCTGGGGCCCCATGGGAGGAGGAGGAGGGCAAGAGAGGCAGAGAGCTGGCTGCTGGCTGTCTGAGGCCAGAGGGTGGGTAGGGACACCTGCCTCCTTCACCCTCCTGGTTCCTTCCTAGACATGATCTAGCTCCCACCAAGCGCAGCCGCAAGAAGATGGCAGCACTGGAGTGTGAGGACCCAGAGCGTGAGCTGAAGAAGCAGAAACGGGCAGCCCGCTTCCAGCATGGACACTCCCGCCGCCTGCGCCTTGAGCCCCTGGTGCTGCAGATGGGTAGCCTAGACAGCAGTGGAGCTGACCTTGACTGGCAGGAGCTGCAGATCGTGGGCACCTGCCCTGACATCACCAAGCACTACTTGCGTCTCACCTGTGCCCCTGACCCTTCCACTGTGCGCCCCGTGGCAGTAAGTGCCCAGGCAGGACAGGTCCATTCAGCAAGGTGGTGCTGTCACAGGCCCATGGTGCTAATCCAGGAAGGGTGGTAGAGCCATGTAGAGGGTGTGGTGTGGCAGGGTCCTGGCCCAGGAAGACCCCACCCTGTGGGCCCTTCATGCCTGGAACCATGGCCTGGCAGAGACATCTAGGCTGGTCACCTTTCTGAGAGTGAACTGGTGGCAGACTTGTGCCCTGGAGCCCTGGAGTTGAGGATGTGCAGACTTGTGATGAGAATCCTGTGGCCTCACTTTCCCACTTAGGAAATAGGGAGGATAAAGCCTTCTTCCCAGACATGTGGTCTGTGGGGCAGTGGGATGGTCATGCCCTGAGCATCTTAACTGAGGTCCACAACAGGCATGTAGGTACTGTTCCACTTCAGGACACCTGTACAGCCCTGTGTTTATGCCAAAAATGGGTTCAGGGATATTCTTACTGTGGCTTTTTTTTAAAAGAAATATTTGGTATAGAGAGTCACTTGATGTGGGTTTTGTGTTGTGACTCTCATTTTAAAGACACGGTCTTAGTGGCAATGTAATGGGTTTTAGCA
The DNA here is from genome assembly GCF_000696425.1 of Galeopterus variegatus. Taxonomy (NCBI): domain Eukaryota; kingdom Metazoa; phylum Chordata; class Mammalia; order Dermoptera; family Cynocephalidae; genus Galeopterus; species Galeopterus variegatus. The sequence continues at coordinate 20,816 of NW_007738782.1, forward strand.
TATCCATGCTCTCCTTGCCTAAGTTGCACTCTGAATCTTAATTTGTTTCCCTTCCCAGGTTTTGAAAAAGTCACTGTGCATGGTCAAGTCCCACTGGAAAGAGAAGCAAGACTATGCCTTTGCCTGTGAGCAGATGAAGTCAATCCGGCAGGATCTTACGGTGCGGTGGGCACTGGGAGGGGCCCTGGCATTTGCCAGTCCTGCCCCTGCTCAGCCTGACTCTTGTTCTCTCCCCACTACTCCAGGTGCAAGGTGTCCGCACTGAGTTCACAGTGGAGGTGTATGAGACCCATGCCCGCATTGCCTTGGAAAAGGTAAGCATAGGGCTGCATAGACCTCCCTGGCTTCCTCCCTTGCAGCCATTCCGCCCTTGTTGTTGGCTTCACTCTGCTCTTCCATTTCTTGTACCCTCTGCCCTCCAGGGTGACCACGAAGAGTTTAACCAGTGCCAGACACAGCTCAAATCACTGTATGCTGAGAACTTGCCTGGCAACGTAGGCGAGTTCACTGCCTACCGGATCCTCTACTACATCTTCACCAAGAACTCGGGAGGTGAGAGGCACAGTCCCCAGGATGCCAAAGGGTGTGGTGTGCAGGGTTGAGCCCTGCTGAGCTGACCCTTCTTTTGTTTCTGTCCCAGACATCACCACGGAGCTAGCGTACCTCACACGGGAACTGAAGGCAGACCCTTGCATGGCCCATGCCTTGGCGCTGAGGGCAGCCTGGGCCCTGGGCAACTACCATCGCTTCTTTCGGCTCTATAGTCATGCACCATGTATGTCTGGCTACCTCGTGGACAAGTTTGCAGACCGGGAGCGCAAGGCTGCCCTCAAGGCAATGATCAAAACGTATGTGGCACTGAGCTCTCTGTCCTCTGCTCTTCTGGCCTGCTGCTGTCTTGTCCCCCTCAACACACACTCCTGGCTGCAGGATATCTCCTTGCTCCTGTCTTCTGGTCTCTGTCACCCACATCCTGGTCCCCTCTCCCCACCTCTTCTTTCTCCACTCAGCCCTCTTCTCTTCAGCCCCTCTTGCTTTCCTCCTCATAGTGGTTCTCTGTTCCAGGCTACTGTTCTGTGTCTGTTCCTCCTCCCAGTGTTTTTGTTTCACTACTCCTGGGTTCCCTTCTCCATCCCTCCCTGTACTTCTCTCTTCCTTCTCTTTACACCATCCTAAACCCTAGTTTATCTTCTCCTTTCTCCAGGCTCTTGGCTCCCTCCCTCCCAGGTCTTTGTCTGCATCCCTCCCTGTACTTCTCTCTTCCTTCTCTTCACACCATCCTGAACCCTAGTTTATCTTCTCCTTTCTCCAGGCTCTTGGCTCCCTCCCTCCCAGGTCTTTGTCTTTTACAGCTTGTCACCGTGCTCCCACTCTGTAGAGAGAAAGACAAACTAGGAAAGGTAGTCTCTGCTTTTGGCAGCTTCTGGTCTAATGGGACAAGGCCCTGTTCCCACTTGAGTTCCTTTGAGCATGCCAGAGGTGACTAGGGAAATAGGTGTGATGGGGGACCAGCCACACTGGGAGGTGGGCACATTGAGGCTCTTGGCTGGGCCAGGCCGTCCCACACTGAGCATACCTTTTATTCCCCAGGCATTGCACTTGCCTCACATTTAGGCCTAAGGTTCTCAGTCAGTGGGTTGAGGCCCTCAGTGGACATGGGGCAGTGTCAGGAGACATTTTTGGTTGACACAGTTAGGGCATGGTACCTGCATCAAATGGGTAGAGGCCAGAGATGCTGCTAAACATAGGGCACACAGGAGAGTCCCCACCACAAAATCTTCTGCCCCAAAAGACAGTCTTGCTGAGGTTGAGACCCCCTGGTCATTGGCCTGTAGATCTGAGGGACCTTGAACCCCAAGCTGGTTAGCATGGCCTTTTTCATGAAAGTGCTGGGGAACCATGGGATGGCTTGGAGCTGGAGAGGGACCGTCACCCTGAAGGTGGGATGCTCATTCTAGAGTCTAGTTTGGGTCAAGCAGACTGAAGAGAGAGGCTGAGCCAGGGTAGGGGCCATGGAACAGAAGAGGGCGGGGGGTGGGATGTGGTATGCACGGGATTTAATTCCTGGCTTGGAAAGTGATGAGGAAGGAGGCGGCAGTGATGCTGCCCAGCTCTCTGTAGCCTGACAGGCTCCATGACTGGCAGCTCTCTAGCTCCAGTGCTGCACTCAGGATGTGTGGTTGGGCAAGTTTCCCCATATTTATATATAAAATAGGCCTTGGTTGGCGACATAGCCATGAATATCCCTTGTGGGTGGGGCCCTGGTCTGTCGACCTCCTTCTCTCAGCACCTTTCCGCCTGTGGAGTTGGTACTGTCATTCCTTGGCAGATGTGTCCCTCCACAGATCCGAGCCATGTCCTGCAGGGGTCTGGGAGGCCAGCTTGGGTGGGAGGTGGGGCATCTGCCCACTTCCAGTGCTGTGAGGTAGCTTGGGCTGTGGAGGTAGAACCAGGTTCCACTTCTTAGTGCTACTTATTCACTGAGTGTGTGTAGAAGGTAAAGCAACGTGGCCTATAGGAGAAGGTCCAGTGAGTTAACAGTAAGCTCACATAAAAGCTGTTTCCTAGCACATAAAAGTGGACAGTAGTGTTCCTTAACGGCAACCAAAAGTTACTGCTTTATGCGTTTCATAATGATTGCTGGCTGACCCAAGGCAGGGAAAGCATCGAAGGGTGGGGTCTCTAGAGTAGCTCTGCTCCCTTGTCTGGCCCCTGGCCCTCAGCCAGCGGAGGAGCCAACCTGGCCCTTCCCCTCCTACCCGTCTCCTTCCTGGTCCCCTGCACAGGTAAGTGAGGGTGAGGGGGGGCACAACTGGGGACTGGGGCCACCAACCCCACCCCGGGCCCCCCCAAGCCCCTGAGGCGGGGAGGCTGGGAGGGGGTTGGGGAGCCAGCAAGTACAGTGCTGAGGAGACCCTGTGGGTGTCCAAACAGGGGGTACCCACTGCCTGCTTGTGGGGCCCTCCCCCACCCCACCTGCGCGCCTCATCACTTTCTCCTCTTGTCTCCGTAGCTTCCGCCCTGCGCTGCCAGTCTCCTACCTGCAGGCCGAGCTGGCCTTCGAGGGCGAGGCCGCCTGTCGGGCCTTCCTAGAGCCCTTGGGCCTGGCCTACACGGGCCCGGACAACTCCAGCATCGACTGCCGCCTCAGCCTGGCGCAGCTGTCAGCCTTCTGAGCACCCAGCGAGGACGGGGTGGGGGGGCAAGGGCTGTAGCCCCCCAGCACCGCCTTTGCGGATTTTGTTTTTGAGCCATGGACTTGGGTTGTAAATTAATTCGCAGGGAGTAGGCTCCAGGAAGAGCCACTGTCCCTGCCCCGTTTTCCCACCAGGGAGTCTGTATAGAGATTTTTTTCTACATTTTTATTTTTTGCCTCAGAGGGATGGGATTGGGGGAGGAGTGGGTGGGACAGTGGAGGGTTGGGGTGTAGGCTCATCTGTGTCCACCTTTCACCTCCACTAATGCTGTCTCAGTGTTTTTTTCTCTCTCTCTCTCGAGCTTGTACTGCGGTACCTGACCTGGCGCCCTGGCCCATCCCATGCTGGGGGGCCAGTGGAAAGAAGACAGGCCGTCCAGCCCGTGCCCGTCTGCAGCGGGGGCGCCCAGCAAACCAGCCCACTGCCTGCCACCTCGACTGCCTCATCATAGACTCTTGTTGCCCAGCCCTCTGAGGCCTCAGTGTTTGGGGTGAGGGGAGCTGCTTAGAGACTATGCCCTGCCCTTGACCCCCCCACCCCAGAAATGCCTACACCAGCACCATCACCTCCAGATCCACACCATCACACCGCACTGAGGACTCCGGAGGCCATCGTGGGACCTTGCTGGCCAGGCCGCCTCGTCTCAAGTTGTATTAAGTTGTCTCCGTGTTCCCTCCTCCCTCTACCCCCCATGTTTCTTCTGATTTTTTTTCCCCTTTCCCTTCCTCCTCTTCCTGCTTCCTTTTCCTCCCTTGGTTCAGCACAGGTAAAATGATTATTCTTCCCTCCCTCCCTCCCCCACCTCATGGATCACCAGCTCACGTCATGTTTCCTCTTTTCTTTTTGTGTGTGTTTATTTAAGTTATTTTTCTCCCCCTACCCTTTTCTTTTCCGTCCTCCCTCCCTCTTCTGCCATGTAACTGGAGGATGTGCTATGAGTTTGCAAACAGCTGGACTGTCAGGCTGCTTTTTTTCCAGATGTTCCTCCTTTGCTTCCCCTTTCCCTCCTCTCCCCCTCCCCTTTCCTTCATTCTTTCTTTGGAGCACTGAGCGCCATTTGGAAGCTTGAGAGAAACCAAAATTAAAGAGAGAGAGAGAGGGTGCTTTGTCCTTCCTTAAGCTGTTTGGATCCAACTTGTCTCCTACAGAGCTCTGGGGCTGTCACCCCAGGGCTATCTCAGCCAGGAACTGGTAGGTGCCTCCTGTCCTCCCCGTACAGCACAGCCAGTTTCCCCAGTGGATGGCTCCCTAGCTCCTGACTCAGGCTGAACAGTCTCGGGGAGGCGGACATGGGAACCATCAGGCACTATGGCCAGGGTGAGGCTGGGTTGCATCCCTGTCAGGGTTGCAGCACTCTCAGCCTCTGGGCTTCCAGCCTCTGGCTCAGCACTTTGGGCCATGCTTTCCAGTGGGGGAGGGTTGGGCACAAAGCACACGGTGGCTGTATTAGTCCGTTTTGTGTTGCTATAACAGAAGTACCTGAGACTGGGTAATTTAAGAACAGAGGTTTATTTGGCTTACGATTCTGGGACAGCTGCATCTGGCACGGGCCTCAGGCTGCTTCTAATGGGAGAAAGTGGCAGGCAGCCAGTAGGTGCAAGCAGATTGCATGCTGAGAGGAAGAGAGAGAGAGAGGAGGTGCCAGGGTCTTTTGAACAATCAGCTCTCACGGGAATAGAGTGAGAACCCGCCACCCCTCCTCCCCCACGGAGAGCATCAATCCATTCATGAGGGATCCGCCCGCATGACTCAATCAGTTTCCATTGCTGCCACATTGGGAATCAAATTTCCACAAGTTTTGGAGGGGACAACACATCAGTGGCCCAGGAGTACTAAGTCCCTAACTCAGCTGGGGGGATGCTTGAAACCCTGTGGCCAACAGGGCCTGTCTCAGAGCCCCCACTGTTGCCACTTCCTCCCCGAGGCCTGCCAACCACAGCAGGGCAAGTGTCAGGTGCAGGCATCAGGAACTCAGCACAAGATGGAGTGGTTTGGACCAGGTATTCCTGGGCCTTGGCCACGTCTACCTGCAGCCTGGACTCAGTTACCACGAGGACCACAAAATATATGGGGCAGGGTTGGCGAGGAGCCACAGTCCTAGCTAGTACAGCCCTTCATCATCCTCAGGCCAAGCCCGGGGACCCCACTCAGCTTCTAGGGCCTGCGCTTCCCTGCCTGGCAGTTCCGTGGCTCTGGCGGTCGCTGTTGCCATCAGTGCCCTCTCCATCTCTCCTGAGAGGTGCCTGCTAGGGGGTGGTATTCTCGAGTCCATGGCCGCCCTCAGCCTCCTCTCCTTGGCTGCCCAGCATTCCAGGTTCCTCCAAGCTTGACTCGGAACTCCATCCAGGCCGGATTTCCGCTCCTTCCCCCACGGGCAGCCTGGGCTTCCTGCACTCTGGGCCCTCGTCCGTGTTTTCTCTGCTTCGTTCACCAACATGTTCATCCCTGCAGTCCAGAGCGTCCAGGATAGTGGGGCCGCGGCCTGTCGCCGAGCCTGAGCCAAAAACGAGGTCAGTGCGCGAGGCGCGATCCCACACTAGGCGACCGCGGAAGCGGAAATAACGCACGCGGTGCTGAGGCACGGCCAAAACGCCAGGCCCAAGCGCCGCCAGAGGTTCATCCCAGCAGAAGGCGCTAAATGGCTCCTCTCGCACTCCCAGGAAGCGATCGGCGTAGCCCACCGAGAAGTCTGCGGGGTCGAGGAGCGGGTCCCAGCGAATGCGCTGAATGACAGCCGCGGCGGTACGCAGCGGCGGCTTCTTGAACCCGGCTTCGGCCTGCTCCCCTCGGCTAAGCGGCGCCGGCGCGGGCGCCCCGGGGTGGAACTGGCGGCAGCGGGCGCCGAAGCGGCAGCGGCCTTCTAGGAAGAAGCGGCAGGCCGGCGGGGACCCAGGCTCTGCAGCGGGGGCCTCCAGCTGCAACTTCAGCTCTCCGGCATCCGACATGGGTGTGGGGATAGCTGGCGCGCCAGCCCCGCGGAGGCCAGCCCAGCCTGGAGAGCTCCGTAATTGGACTGTGGCGTCAGCGGCCCGCGCTCCGGCTCCGCCCGGAGGCCACGCCCCCGGCGCTTGCAAGGACTTTGGCCCCGTCCGTCCTTCGTTTGTCCCTCCCGGCCGCGCCTTTGCTTGGCGCCCGACAACCAATCTCCCTCCACTATGAGGCCTGCAGTCTTGGTCCCGGCGAGCTCCGGGGAAGCCTGGCCCCGCCCCTAGGCCCCAAAGTGTCCGGTCTCTCCCGGGTCCTTAAAGAACCTGGCTCCGCCCCCAACCCCAGTGATTTACATGTGCGGCCCCGCCCGTCTGGTATCTAAACGTAGCTCCTCTAGGGGACCTTAGCTAACTTGGCCCCGCCATTAGTCTAAATGATTTGCATGTACGGCCCCGCACCTCTGGGACCGTAAAGAACTTGAGGCCTCAGACTTAACTTCACAGCCCAGACTTGGGATTTCGCCGCAGCCCTCCGGCGAACAAGGGTATCTCTCCCGTGGAGACCACGTCTTATGAGCCTCTTCGCGGCCACTTCCCTCGGTTCTGCTGCCGCTTCCAGAGTAAAGGGCGGTTTCGCCTGGTCGCGGTCCACTTGAGATGCGCAGGGCCAGGAAGCAGTCTGCTGGCCCCGCCTAGGCTGGCCCTGCTAGGGCTGAGTCCGTGGTCCGACCCCAGAGACCATGTCCGACAGGCAGTTGCGTTCAGTCAGTATTTGATGAATGAGTGAGGCTGTGGGAGCGGTCTGGTCCGGAGCCCCGCCTCTGGGAGGGGCCCGCCTGGCCACGCCCCAGGGGTATCTTCAAGGAGCTGCATCTCACCACTCCGGAGCAAGCATCAGACCTCCACCACAACTCCAGTTGACACCTCTGGCTATTAAAGGCTGCCGGACCACATCATCCCCCTCCCCATCACTCTACATGAAAAGTGAACAGACAGAGCCCGGGGCACAAACCTTGGTCGTTTATGTATACAGAAATGGGGTGCTGGGGGGAAAGGGCGCGGGGAATGTGGGCACCTACAGGCCGATAACATCATCCAGCTCGAGGTCCGCGTTGGGGCAGCAGCGGGCCCTGGAGTGCTGCGACCCGGAGCGGGGGTC